>NC_092149.1:16918678-16927899 GCF_045791955.1 Oncorhynchus clarkii lewisi | reverse complement strand
GTATGTCTAGGGGTTTTGTATGTCTAGGGGTTTTGTATGTCTAGGGGTTTTGTAGGGGTTTTGTATGTCTAGGGGTTTTTGTATGTCTAGGGGTTTTTGTATGTCTAGGGGTTTTGTATGTCTAGGGGTTTTGTATGTCTAGGGGTTTTGGTATGTCTAGGGGTTTTGTATGTCTAGGGGTTTTGTATGTCTAGGGGTTTTTGTATGTCTAGGGGTTTTGTATGTCTAGGGGTTTTGTATGTCTAGGGGTTTTTGTATGTCTAGGGGTTTTGTATGTCTAGGGGTTTTTGTAGTCCAGGTGTTTATATGTCTATGGTTGCCTAGATTGGTTCTCAATCAGAGGCAGCTGTTTATCGTTGTCTCTGATTGGGGACCATATTTAGGTAGCCATTTGTCTAGGGTATTTGTGGGTTCTTATTCTATGTTTAGTTGCCTGTCTGCACTACTCATATTTGCTTCACGGTTAGTTTTATTCAGTGTTCTTTCTTTAATAAAATAAGTATGTACGCTTACCACACTGCGCCTTGGTCTCCTCCATATGACGACGTGATAGTTCTGGTGTCTGTCTAGACCTAATACAGCCCTGCTCTGGTGTCTGTCTAGACCTGTTCTGGTGTCTGTCTAGACCTAATACAGTCCTGTTCTGGTGTCTGTCTAGACCTGTTCTGGTGTCTGTCTAGACCTGTTCTGGTGTCTGTCTAGACCTGTTCTGGTGTCTGTCTAGACCTAATAAAGCCCTGCTCTGGTGTCTGTCTAGACCTGTTCTGGTGTCTGTCTTGACCTAATACAGCCCTGTTCTGGTGTCTGTCTAGACCTAATACAGCCCTGTTCTGGTGTCTGTCTAGACCTAATACAGCCCTGCTCTGGTGTCTGTCTAGACCTAATACAGCCCTGCTCTGGTATCTGTCTAGACCTAATACAGCCCTGTTCTGGTGTCTGTCTAGACCTAATACAGCCCTGTTCTGGTGTCTGTCTAGACCTAATACAGCCCTGCTCTGGTATCTGTCTAGACCTAATACAGCCCTGCTCTGGTGTCTGTCTAGACCTAATACAGCCCTGTTCTGGTGTCTGTCTAGACCTAATACAGCCCTGTTCTGGTGTCTGTCTAGACCTAATACAGCCCTGCTCTGGTATCTGTCTAGACCTAATACAGCCCTGCTCTGGTATCTGTCTAGACCTAATACAGCCCTGCTCTGGTGTCTGTCTAAACCTAATACAGCCCTGCTCTGGTGTCTGTCTAGACCTAATATAGCCCTGTTCTGGTGTCTGTCTAGACCTGTTCTGGTGTCTGTCTAGACCTAATACAGCCCTGTTCTGGTGTCTGTCTAGACCTGTTCTGGTGTCTGTCTAAACCTGCTCTGGTGTCTGTCTAGACCTAATACAGCCCTGTTCTGGTGTCTGTCTAGACCTAATACAGCCCTGCTCTGGTATCTGTCTAGACCTAATACAGCCCTGTTCTGGTGTCTGTCTAGACCTGTTCTGGTGTCTGTCTAGACCTGTTCTGGTGTCTGTCTAAACCTGCTCTGGTGTCTGTCTAGACCTAATACAGCCCTGCTCTGGTATCTGTCTAGACCTAATACAGCCCTGTTCTGGTGTCTGTCTAGACCTAATACAGCCCTGCTCTGGTATCTGTCTAGACCTAATACAGCCCTGCTCTGGTGTCTGTCTAGACCTAATACAGCCCTGTTCTGGTGTCTGTCTAGACCTAATACAGCCCTGTTCTGGTGTCTGTCTAGACCTAATACAGCCCTGCTCTGGTATCTGTCTAGACCTAATACAGCCCTGCTCTGGTATCTGTCTAGACCTAATACAGCCCTGCTCTGGTGTCTGTCTAAACCTAATACAGCCCTGCTCTGGTGTCTGTCTAGACCTAATACAGCCCTGTTCTGGTGTCTGTCTAGACCTGTTCTGGTGTCTGTCTAGACCTAATACAGCCCTGTTCTGGTGTCTGTCTAGACCTAATACAGCCCTGCTCTGGTGTCTGTCTAGACCTAATACAGCCCTGTTCTGGTGTCTGTCTAGACCTAATACAGCCCTGTTCTGGTGTCTGTCTAGACCTAATACAGCCCTGCTCTGGTGTCTGTCTAGACCTAATACAGCCCTGCTCTGGTATCTGTCTAGACCTAATACAGCCCTGTTCTGGTGTCTGTCTAGACCTAATACAGCCCTGTTCTGGTGTCTGTCTAGACCTAATACAGCCCTGCTCTGGTGTCTGTCTAGACCTAATACAGCCCTGCTCTGGTGTCTGTTTAGACCTAATACAGCCCTGTTCTGGTGTCTGTCTAGACCTAATACAGCCCTGCTCTGGTGTCTGTCTAGACCTAATACAGCCCTGCTCTGGTATCTGTCTAGTGGATGGAGGTGTTATTCAACATGCACTAGTTTATTCGGTGTGTGTGTGGGGGTGGGGTGGGGGGGGGGTGGGGGGGCATATATGCATATAACTCTTTTTCACAAGTATTTGTGAATGATTCATCAGTTAGTAGTGACTTCCCAACATGTGTTCAAGTTGGGAAGCCAAAATTCTGAAAGTAAAATTCCTGAATACAATGTTATTATTATAGGACCAATCTCTGGCCATCGGGACCTCTGAGGCAGGGTTGTGTCAAACACATGGTGCGAGGGGTCCAATCTGGTCCGCTGGTGGTTTGAGTAAAACAACATCTAAGATATAATATAATATCAAAGGAGTAAAAACAAATCCAAACTGTAGAAATGATCATGGACCTACACTCATACCTGACTGTCCAGCTCACTAATAATCACCCAAATGGAAGCTGGACAGTCAGGGAGCGTTGAACATTCCAACAACTATGGATACAGGAAAACATTTAGCACATTTTGACAGCGAGGAAATAACACATTTTCAGTGCGGCCCTCCAGACCTCGTTGAAGAAGCAATGCGGCTCTCCAGACCTCGTTGAAGAAGGAATGCGGCCCTCCAGACCTCGTTGAAGAAGCAATGCGGCCCTCCAGACCTCGTTGAAGAAGCAATGCGGCCCTCCAGACCTCGTTGAAGAAGCAATGCGGCCCTCCAGACCTCGTTGAAGAAGCAATGCGGCCCTCCAGACCTCGTTGAAGAAGCAATGCGGCCCTCCAGACCTCGTTGAAGAAGCAATGCGGCCCTCCAGACCTCGTTGAAGAAGCAATGCGGCTCTCCAGACCTCGTTGAAGAAGCAATGCGGCCCTCCAGACCTCGTTGAAGAAGCAATGCGGCCCTCCAGACCTCGTTGAAGAAGCAATGCGGCTCTCCAGACCTCGTTGAAGAAGCAATGCGGCCCTCCAGACCTCGTTGAAGAAGGAATGCGCCCCTCCAGACCTTGTTGAAGAAGCAATGCGGCCCTCCAGACCTCGTTGAAGAAGCAATGCGGCCCTCCAGACCTCGTTTAAGAAGCAATGCGGCCCTCCAGACCTCGTTGAAGAAGGAATGCGCCCCCCGGGCAAAATGAGTTCGACATCGTGCTCTAAAGTATGGCCTGAGAGCATGAAGATACTGAGATCTCTTCTAGGTGACGATCATCATCAATAGGACTGGGTAGAACATGGCAGATTGTATTCTTGTTACAGTGGGGTCACTGGTCTGACTGAGACCTGCCAGAGGACCATGGTGAGCAACCCAACCCACACAGACACGGTCCAAATGGATCCACCGGAGTAAAACCACAATACCACCATATAGTTAACATCTGTAGGGCAGGAGGGGCCGGCAGGGCAAACTCTCACGGTAATCAATGAAAGAGGGAGAGGGAGGGAGGGGAAAATCGGTTAAAAAAGCAGGTTATCTACTGTCATTAGGGGAGGGAATCCCCGATCGAGGGGTAGAGGGGGTGGGAATGAGGGAAGACCAGGGTTCATTGATAAAAAAAGAGAGAGAGAGAGAGGAGGAGGAGGGAGCGGTCTATGTTTGGCATAGAGAGAGAGAGAGAGAGAGAGAGAGAGAGAGAGAGAGAGAGAGAGAGAGAGAGAGAGCAGACAATTATCTGTATTGATTAGAGCGGGGCCAGTACTGAGAGAGTCTGAGAAACCTATGACTAGATCAATAGAGAGAGAGAGAGAGAGAGAGAGAGAGAGAGAGAGAAACAGAAAGAGAAAGAGAGATAGAGATAGAAAGATAAAGAGAGATAGAGATAGAGAGAGTAAGGGGCACCTGTTCTGGTGTCTGTCTAGACCTAATACAGCCCTGTTCTGGTGTCTGTCTAGACCTAATACAGCCCTGCTCTGGTGTCTGTCTAGACCTAATACAGCCCTATTCTGGTGTCTGTCTAGACCTAGGTTGAGAAAATCAAGGGAACAAAAATGTCCCTCTAAGTTAATTGAGCAAGTCCCTGAGAGAAAGAATGACAGACTGAAAGAGAGCAAGAGAGCGAGCGAAAGCGCGCAGAGAAAGAGAGAGAGATTTGAACATGTCAGGGGGTGTGGAAGTGGGGGTGTTGCTGTGGGGCCTCGTTTGGTCCAATCCTCCGCAACACAATAACAAAATGGAGGAATGTCAGAGGAACAAAAGGAGAACAGAGGGGCGACAACCAACGCTGAGTGAAAACTTCCTCCCTCCATACACACACTCCCTGTTAACCCTCACATTTCTACAGACGCCGACCCCATCACCAAGCAACCCCGACCCTCAGCATGGCGTCAGAACTATGCCCACCAACACACACAGACATGCAAGTTGAAGTGCAACAGGCTTGGTTCGGATGAGGCAGCTGTCCTTCAACATCATTAAGTGTTACACTGACTGAGGTTGGAGAAGAGCAGATCACTTTTTATTGAAAACAAGTTGTTATGAGACAACTTTATACTAGAACACAACTAGATAAAACAATGGGTCAGAAAGCGAGGGTTATTGAGCCCACCTTTAGGTAAGGGCACAAAATGTCAGGTTTGACAAATGACCTTTTAAACAAGGTGCAGATGTATCGGTTCTGTACATTGTGAATAGAAACCATTTCACCTGTCCTCCCTCCCAACACCTATTGAAAAGACATTAAAAACATTACAAGTCTGGTTGTAGCAATAAAGCAATTTTCTATTTTCAGACAAATTGGAGGGATTTTACTACTGATACTGATTCCATTCTGTCAAGATAGTTAAAAAAGGGTAGGTTGAAGTAGTGGCAAATAATAATACTATAAAAAAGAAAGAAAGAAAGAAAGAGGAAGAATGATAGAATAGAGAGGAAGGAGGAGAGAGAGCTGCAGGGATTACAGGTGTATAGTTATGCATGCCTGACATCCCAGAACCCCTCCCACAGCCCTTGGGAATGGGCACCTTGGAAACGGTCGCTAAGGGAACAGACTACTGAGAGACAGACTACTGAGAGACAGAAAGAGAGAGAGAGAGAGAGAGAGAGAGAGAGACAGAGAGAGAGAGAGAGAGAGAGAGAGAGAGACAGAGAGAGAGAGAGAGGGAGAGAGAGAGAGAGAGAGAAAGACTACTGAGAGACAGACTACTGAGAGACAGAAAGAGAGAGAGAGAGAGAGAGAGAGAGAGAGAGAGAGGGAGAGAGAGAGAGAGAGGGAGAGAGACCTGCAGAGAGAGAGAGGGAGAGAGAGCGAGAGGGAGAGAGACCTGCAGAGAGAGAGAGGGGGAGAGAGAGAGAGGGAGAGAGACCTGCAGAGAGAGAGAGGGGGAGAGAGAGAGAGAGAGAGAGAGAGGGAGAGAGAGAGGGAGAGTGAGAGAGAGGGAGAGAGACCTGCAGAGAGAGAGAGGGGGAGAGAGAGAGAGGGAGAGAGACCTGCAGAGAGAGAGAGGGGGAGAGAGAGAGAGAGAGAGAGGGAGAGAGAGAGAGAGGGAGAGAGACCTGCAGAGAGAGAGAGGGAGAGAGAGAGAGAGGGAGAGAGACCTGCAGAGAGTAGGATAAATGAGTAAGAAGTTGAGAGGGCAAAGAAAAAAGGGGAGGTGAAAAATTCAAGAGTGAAAGAAAGAGGGTAAAGGAAAGTTGGCATATGAATAGAGGGCAGGGTGAAATACAATGAGAAGGAAGAAAGAAAAAACCTCTATGAACCCAAATACGGGTCTCTCCTGTGTGCTGGCCCTCCCTCCCCTGTACTGGTCACTGTCTCCCCAGATCCCCTGGCTTGTGGCCCCCTTGTGGTGCCTGAAAGTGCTGCGGGGTTCCTTGAGGAACAGTAGTTAAACATCACTCACTGGCTCTCAAACTACGCTCTGGTTTATTGATGCACTGGAGTGAGGCCAAACACACACACACACACACACACACACACACACACACACACACACACACACACACACACAGCTGGTTACATCCAGTCATGCACACAGACCAGTAGTCGTGTGTCTTCCTGACCTGAGTAAACTTCAGTTCACCCTGCCAGTTCAGACACAGACACACACAAGTCTCTTCACCCATATCTGTACCCACACGTCTGATGTCTCCAACTCTCTAAAACTCAAACTCCCTCCACCTTCAAAACAAACAACACTCTATCAAAACTCCATCATCTACTGTACCTATCAAATAGCCTGACGACTGTATATGTATGCAATATATATTTGGTATGCATAATATAATATCTGAATAACACATACAGTGGGGCAAAAAAGTATTTAGTCAGCCACCAATTGTGCAAGTTCTCCCATTTAAAAATATGAGAGAGGCCTGTAATTTTCATCATAGGTACACTTCAACTATGACAGACAAAATGAGAAAGAAATCCAGAAAATCACATTGTAGGATTTTTTATGAATTTATTTCCAAATTATGTTGGAAAATAAGTATTTGGTCAATAACAAAAGTTTATCTCAATACTTTGTTATATACCCTTTGTTGGCAATGACAGAGGTCAAACGTTTTCTGTAAGTCTTCACAAGGTTTTCACACACTGTTGCTGGTATTTTGGCCCATTCCTCCATGCAGATCTCCTCTAGAGCAGTGATGTTTTGGGGCTGTTGCTGGGAAACAAGGACTTTCAACTCCCTCCAAAGATTTTCTATGGGGTTGAAATCTGGAGACTGGCTAGGCCACTCCAGGACCTTGAAATGCTTCTTACGAAGCCACTCCTTCGTTGCCCGGGCGGTGTGTTTGGGATCATTGTCATGCTGAAAGACCCAGCGACGTTTAATCTTCAATGCCCTTGCTGATGGAAGGAGGTTTTCACTCAAAATCTCACGATACATGGCCCCATTCATTCTTTCCTTTACACGGATCAGTTGTCCTGGTCCCTTTGCAGAAAAACAGCTCCAAAGTATGATGTTTCCACCCCCATGCTTCACAGTAGGTATGGTGTTCTTTGGATGCACCTCAGCATTCTTTGTCCTCCAAACACGACAAGTTGAGTTTTTACCAAAAAGTTATATTTTGGTTTCATCTGACTATATGACATTCTCCCAATCTTCTTCTGGATCATCCAAATGCTCTCTAGCAAACTTCAGACGGGCCTGGACATGTACTGGCTTAAGCAGGGGGACACGTCTGGCACTGCAGGATTTGAGTCCCTGGCGGCGTAGTGTGTTACTGATGGTAGGCTTTGTTACTTTGGTCCCAGCTCTCTGCAGGTCATTCACTAGGTCCCCCCGTGTGGTTCTGGGATTTTTGCTCACCGTTCTTGTGATCATTTTGACCCCACGGGGTGAGATCTTGCGTGGAGCCCAGATCGAGGGAGATTATCAGTTGTCTTGTATGTCTTCCATTTCCTAATAATTGCTCCCACAGTTGATTTCTTCAAACCAAGCTGCTTACCTATTGCAGATTCAGTCTTCCCAGCCTGGTGCAGGTCTACAATTTTGTTTCTGGTGTCCTTTGACAGCTCTTTGGTCTTGGCCATAGTGGAGTTTGGAGTGTGACTGTTTGAGGTTGTGGACAGGTGTCTTTTATACTGATAACAAGTTCAAACAGGTGCCATTAATACAGGTAACGAGTGGAGGACAGAGGAGCCTCTTAAAGAAGAAGTTACAGGTCTGTGAGAGCCAGAAATCTTGCTTGTTTGTAGGTGACCAAATACTTATTTTCCACCATAATTTGCAAATAAATTCATAAAAAATCCTACAATGTGATTTTCTGGATTTTTTCAAATCATTTTGTATGTCATAGTTGAAGTGTACCTATAATGAAAATTACAGGCCTCTCTCATCTTTTTAAGTGGGAGAACTTGCACAATTGGTGGCTGACTAAATACTTTTTTGCCCCACTGTATATTGCCTTTTAGGGTGAGACTGGTAATGTAGATCTACGGTAATGTAGATCTATGGTAATGTATATATGTGGTAATGTAGATCTATGGTAATGTAGATGTGTGGCAATGTAGATCTATGGTAATGTGGATCTATGGTAATGTATATATGTGGTGATGTAGATCTATGGTAATGTAGATGTGTGGTAATGTAGATCTATGGTGATGTAGATCTATGGTAATGTAGAGCTATGGTAATGTAGATATGTGGCCATGTAAATCTATGGTAATGTTGGCTATGGTAATGTAGATATGGGGTAACGTAGATATGTGGTAATGTAGATCTTTGGTAATGTAGATGTATGGTAATGTAGAGCTATGGCAATGTAGATATGTGGTCATGTAAATCTATGGTAATGTTGACAATGATAATGTGGTTCTATGGTAATGTATATGTGGTAATGTAGATCTATGGTAATGTAGATGTGTGGTAATGTAGATCTATGGTAATGTTGATATGTGGCCATGTAAATCTATGGTAATGTTGACTATGGTAATGTAGATATGGGGTAATGTAGATCTTTGGTAATGTAGATCTATGGTAATGTAGAGCTATGGTAATGTAGTTTTGTGGTCATGTAAATCTATGGTAATGATGACGATGGTAATGTAGATAAGTGGATATGTGGTAATGTAGATCTATGGTAATGTCAGAGCAGCACAGTGAGATTAGCCCTGAACTCTTAGTGCATGGCAGGCAGCCATTCCCATTCAGCCGCTCTCTGTCACCCGCCTGCTCCCTCCATAATGCATGAACTCACTCAACGTTATTTCATCATACACACACTCACACACACCCTATCCCTGTGCAGAGCACCTACCCAGCACAACACAACACACACCCTATCCCTGTGCAGAGCACCTACCCAGCACAACACAACACACATCCTATCCCTGTGTAGAGCACCGACCCAGCACAACACAACACACATCCTATCCCTGTGTAGAGCACCGACCCAGCACAACACAACACACTTCCTATCCCTGTGCAGAGCACCGACCCAGCACAACACAACACATCCTCCCACCCTC
>NC_092149.1:16060153-16166078 GCF_045791955.1 Oncorhynchus clarkii lewisi | reverse complement strand
GTGTGTGTGTGTGTCTGTATGTGTGTTCTTAGAACAGTGCGTGTGTGTGTGTGTGTGTGTGTGTGTGTGTGTGTCTGTATGCGTGTTCTTAGAACAGTGTGTGTGTGTGTGTCTGTAAGCGTGTTCTTAGAACAGTGTGTGTGTGTGTGTGTCTGTATGCGTGTTCTTAGAACAGTGTGTGTGTGTGTGTCTGTATGCGTGTTCTTAGAACAGTGTGTGTGTGTGTCTGTATGCGTGTTCTTAGAACAGTGTGTGTGTGTGTCTGTATGCGTGTTCTTAGAACAGTGTGTGTGTGTGTGTCTGTATGCGTGTTCTTAGCACTGTGTGTGTGTGTGTGTGTGTGTCTGTATGCGTGTTCTTAGAACAGTGTGTGTGTGTGTGTCTGTATGCGTGTTATTATAACAGTGTGTGTGTGTGTGTTTTTATGCGTGTTCTTAGAACAGTGTGTGTGTGTGTCTGTATGCGTGTTCTTAGAACAGTGTGTGTGTGTGTCTGTATGCGTGTTCTTAGAACAGTGTGTGTGTGTGTGTCTGTATGTGTGTTCTTAGAACTGTGTGTGTGTGTGTGTGTGTCTGTATGCGTGTTCTTAGAACAGTGTGTGTGTGTGTCTGTATGTGTGTTCTTAGAACAGTGTGTGTGTGTGTGTGTGTGTGTGTGTGTCTGTATGCGTGTTCTTAGAACAGTGTGTGTGTGTGTGTCTGTAAGCGTGTTCTTAGAACAGTGTGTGTGTGTGTCTGTATGCGTGTTCTTATAACAGTGTGTGTGTGTGTCTGTATGCGTGTTCTTAGAACAGTGTGTGTGTGTGTCTGTATGCGTGTTCTTAGAACAGTGTGTGTGTGTGTCTGTATGCGTGTTCTTAGAACAGTGTGTGTGTGTGTGTGTGTCTGTATGCATGTTCTTAGAACAGTGTGTGTGTGTCTGTATGCGTGTTCTTAGAACAGTGTGTGTGTGTGTGTGTGTGTGTGTCTGTATGCGTGTTCTTAGAACAGTGTGTGTGTGTGTGTGTGTATGTATGCGTGTTCTTAGAACAGTGTGTGTGTGTGTGTTACTGTATGCGTGTTCTTAGAACAGTGTGTGTGTGTGTGTCTGTATGCGTGTTCTTAGAACAGTGTATGTGTGTGTCTGTATGCGTGTTCTTAGCACTGTGTGTGTGTGTGTGTGTCTGTATGCGTGTTCTTAGAACAGTGTGTGTGTGTGTGTGTGTGTGTCTGTATGCGTGTTATTATAACAGTGTGTGTGTGTGTGTGTGTGTGTGTGTGTGTGTGTGTGTGTGTGTGTGTGTGTGTGTGTGTGTGTGTGTGTGTATGTGTGTTTGGTAGCATGTTCGTGTTTTCATGCATTTGTGAGCATGTGACCATGGCTCCTGTTGATGTCAGTATAAGTGCTTGATGAGACTGTAAATACACTCTGTTTCTCCCAGTCTTTAACACAGTAATGAGACATACATGTATGCACCTCTAAGAAATCACAGGGTTTGCACACAGTAGGCTAGTCATTTTCTACTCCATCTGTCATAACACAAATGTATATTTTGCTCTACCCGGCATTCAGGGGTTAACCTTTACTGCAGTGGGCTAAGTCAGGGTCAGAGTGTTTCTTGGTAGTCTTAAACAAATCTACTTTCAAACCAAAATATACACCTCACACACATGGTTATGGGCTTAAAAGAAGAAGACACCTGTACCATGTCAGATATAGAGTTGAAATGTATTACATTTTGAGTTGACATTCCAATATTACACTTTATATACATCACAGAAATATAACAAAACCGTTTGACATAGAAACACCGGATTGTTCAGTGTCAAAAAACTATGTTTTTTCATTATGAAATGTTGACAACTATGAATAACATTCCACCCATGAGGCCACTAGGCCATTTGACTGCAGGGAAGTGAGACATGCCTTGCTTAAGGGCACAACAGCATATGGTACCTTGGATTGCAAGGTGACATTTTCCTTGGCGACATCTCCACCTCTCTAACCACTAGGATACTACTGACCACCCCTAGGCCAGGTCGAGCATGCAGTGACTCACCATAACCAAGTCCAAAACACCCCACTGCAAAACCACTGGGCAGGAAAACATGTGTTATGCTGTGTTGTACTAACTAAATGTGAGTCGGCTACTGCCCCCACCAGTACCTCACTGCTCCAGTCCCTGAACAGTTCAGATGAATCTCCCTCTGTCACAAACCATATTCATATTCCACACAACACTAATGTATTCAATTAGACATGCTCTCGCATTATGATACAGTTATCTCTGTGTGTGTGCGTGCGTGCCTGTGTGTGTGCGTGTGTGTGCATCTACCAGCGTGTTTTGTCGCAGTGTGCGGAAAGCCAATGCTGTCCCCATCCCTCTCCCCCAGTTCCTCGTCCAAATCAAATGTGTTATGGGCTTCATTGGCAACACAATGGAATAAGTGTTGCCAAAGCACTTAAGGGGCTTAAATCAGCGGTGTGATGAAAATATTAAGCACTCCAACATCCTTCCACGGTTCCCCGGCTGCTTAAGCATGGCGGTGAGGTCACCTCCAGCATTTAATACCGTAGATATTAAAACCATGGATACACTACCTGTACTGAGGCAGGCAGCGCCCATGGCGGAGTGAGCAGCATGGGGGGTTGTGGGATATCTCTGAATAAGCAGTTGGGTCTGGGTCTGGCTGAGTGTCTGATGCACCAGATCCTATCAGTTCATCTGAGATAACATTTCTCTTCTCTTCTGTGTGTGTGTGTGTGTGTGTGTGTGTGTGTGTGTATGCGATACAGTAACTCTGTAGGAGGAAGGAGGTGTAGTGTGGGGGCTGTGCTTTGGCAAAGTGGGTGGGGTTATATCCTGCCTGTTTGGCCCTGTCCGGGGGTATCATCGGACCCCTCCTGTCTCAGCCTCCAGTATTTATGCTGCAGTAGTTTATGTGTCGGGGGCTAGGGTCAGTTTGTTATATCTGGAATACATCTCCTGTCTTATCCGGTGTCCTGTGTGAATTTAAGTATGCTCGCTCTAATTCTCTCTTTCTCTCATTCTTTCTCTCTCTCTGAGGACCTGAGCCCTAGGACCTGGCATGATGACTCCTTGCTGTCCCCAGTCCACCTGGTCGTGCTGCTGCTCCAGTTACAACTGTTCTGCCTGCGGCTATGGAACCCTGACCTGTTCACCGGACGTGCTACCTGTCCCAGACCTGCTGTTTTCAACTCTCTAGAGACAGCAGGAGTGGTAGAGATACTCTTAATGATCGGCTATGAAAAGCCAACTGACATTTACTCCTGAGGTGCTGACTTGTTGCACCCTCGACAACTACTGTGATTATTATTTTATGACCATGCTGGTCATTTATGAACATTTGAACATCTTGGCCATGTTCTGTTATAATCTCCACCCGGCACAGCCAGAAGAGGACTGGCCACTCCTCATAGCCTGGTTCCGCTCTAGGTTTCTTCCTAGGTTCTGGCCTTTCTAGGGAGTTTTTCCTAGCCACCGTGCTTCTACACCTGCATTGCTTGCTGTTTGAGGTTTTAGGCTGGGTTTCTGTACAGCACTTTGAGATATCAGCTGATGTAAGAAGGGCTATATAAATAAATTTGATATAATTTGGGTAGGTGTTTGATGCTTGGTGCTTGGAGATGGAGCAAGAAGGAGAGAGAGATAACTGTCTCTTTGTATGTGTGTGAGAGTGAGAACTGTCTCTTTGTATGTGTGTGAGAACTGTCTCTTTGTATGTGTGTGAGAGTGAGGGAGTACTGTCTCTTTGTATGTGTGTGAGAGTGAGAACTGTCTCTTTGTATGTGTGTGAGAGTGAGGGAGTACTGTCTCTTTGTATGTGTGTGAGAGTGAGAACTGTCTCTTTGTATGTGTGTGAGAGTGAGAACTGTCTCTTTGTATGTGTGTGAGAGTGAGGGGGAACTGTCTCTTTGTTTGTGTGTGAGAGTGAGAACTGTCTCTTTGTATGTGTGTGAGAGTGAGAACTGTCTCTTTGTATGTGTGTGAGAGTGAGGGGGAACTGTCTCTTTGTATGTGTGTGAGAGTGAGAACTGTCTCTTTGTATGTGTGTGAGAGTGAGGGGGAACTGTCTCTTTGTATGTGTGTGAGAGTGAGGGGGAACTGCCTCTTTGTATGTGTGTGAGAGTGAGGGGAACTGTCTCTTTGTATGTGTGTGAGAGTGAGGGGAACTGTCTCTTTGTATGTGTGTGAGAGTGAGGGGGAACTGTCTCTTTGTATGTGTGTGAGAGTGAGGGGGAACTGTCTCTTTGTATGTGTGTGAGAGTGAGAACTGTCTCTTTGTATGTGTGTGAGAGTGAGGGAGAACTGTCTCTTTGTATGTGTGTGAGAGTGAGGGGGAACTGTCTCTTTGTATGTGTGTGAGAGTGAGAACTGTCTCTTTGTATGTGTGTGAGAGTGAGAACTGTCTCTTTGTATGTGTGTGAGAGTGAGGGGGACTGTCTCTTTGTATGTGTGTGAGAGTGAGGGGAACTGTCTCTTTGTATGTGTGTGAGAGTGAGAACTGTCTCTTTGTATGTGTGTGAGAGTGAGGGGGAACTGTCTCTTTGTATGTGTGTGAGAGAGAGAACTGTCTCTTTGTATGTGTGTGTGAGAGTGAGAACTGTCTCTTTGTATGTGTGTGAGAGAGAACTGTCTCTTTGTATGTGTGTGAGAGAGAGAACTGTCACTTTGTATCTGTGTGAGAGAGAGATCTGTCTCTTTGTATGTGTGTGAGAGTGAGATCTGTCTCTTTGTATGTGTGTGAGAGTGAGAACTGTCTCTTTGTATGTGTGAGAGAGAGAGAGAGAGAGAGAGAGAGAGAGAGAGAGGAAACTGTCTCTTTGTGTGTGTGTGTGTGAGAGAGAGAGAGAGAGAGAGAGAGAGAGAGAGAGAGAGGAAACTGTCTCTTTGTATGTGTGTGTGAGAGAGAGAGAGAGAGAGAGAGAGAGAGAGAGAGAGAGGAACTGTCTCTTTGTGTGTGTGTGTGTGTGTGTGTGTGTGAGAGAGAGAAAGAGAAAGAGAGAGAGAGAGAGAGAGAGAGAGAGAGAGAGCAAGTGTATGTGTGTGTATGATGTGCATGTGTGAGCATGCACATACACGAGTGTGTGTCTATGCCTAAGCACATACATCACATGACAGTCCCCACCTCTCTCTGTTGTTTGTCTCTCTCTCTACAGCCACAGCTCTAGCTAACGTTAACGCCGCTCCTGCAGCCATGATGTAATCCAACACGTTCTCTGTCACCTGCCCTCATTAGAAAAGTCACAGCAACACAGTGAAGGAATACTACTAAACCCTGCATTTAACAGCCACTACTCAGCCTGTACACCACAACACATCGATCCCAGTCTACATGGCAACTGAAGAAGATCTGCTGCAGTCAAAGCGACAGGTTTAATCCAGAGCTCTACCAACTCCTCTAGTGTGAGGTGTTATCTGTCCACACAGAGAAACCTGTGGTGAGGATGCCTGGTTATCCCTGTTCTACCTACCATCCTGAGGTGAGCTAAGCTTCTCCACCCTCTGTGAGCTGGGCAGACAGGCCAGTGTGTCTATAGGGGGTGTGCTGTGTGTGTCAGGGCCAATGCTTATGTTACCAACTGAGGAGTGCCTTTGTGTTGCTGAGTACTACACAACTCCTGAACGAACTTTATTTAACCTGTTGGATCTCTGGGGGCGCTATTTCATTTTTGGATAAAAAACGTTCCCGTTTTAAGCGCGATATTTTGTCACGAAAAGATGCTCGACTATGCATATTCTTGACCGTTTTGGAAAGAAAACACTCTGAAGTTTCAGAATCTGCAAAGATTTTGTCTGTAAGTACCCCAGAACTCATTCTACAGGCGAAACCAAGATGATGCATCACCCAGGAATTAGCAGAATTTCTGAAGCTCTGTTTTCCATTGTCTCCTTATATGGCTGTGATTGCGCAAGGAATGAGCCTACACTTTCTGTCGTTCGCCCAAGGTCTTAGCAGCATTGTGACGTATTTGTAGGCATATCATTGGAAGATTGACCATAAGAGACTACATTTTCCAAGTGTCCGCCTGGTGTCCTGCGTCGAATTCGGTGCGCAATTGCCAGCTGCTTCCACTTTACCATTTGATTCAGGGGAGAAAGCATGTGTCCAAGAACGATGTATCAATGAAGAGATATGTGAAAAACACCTTGATGATTGATTCTAAACAGCGTTTGCCATGTTTTCAGTCGATATTATGGAGTTAATTTGGAAAAAAGTTCGCGTTTTGAGGACTGAATTTTCGGTTTTTTTTTGGTAGCCAAATGTGATGTATAAAACGGAGCTATTTCTAATACACAAAGAATCTTTTTGGAAAAACTGAGCATCTGCTATCCAACTGAGAGTATCCTCATTGAAAACATCAGAAGTTCTTCAAAGGTAAATGATTTTATTTGAAGGCTTTTATGTTTTTGTTGAAATGTTGCGTGCTGGATGCTAACGCTAATGCTAACGCTAAATCCTTTGTTTGCTAGCTACTGTTACACAAATTATTGTTTTCCTATGGTTGAGAAGCATATTTTGAAAATCTGAGATGACAGTTTTGTTTACAAAAGGCTAAGCTTGCGAGATGGCATATTTATTTCATTTCATTTGCGATTTTCATGAATAGTTAACGTTGCGTTATGGTAATGAGCTTGAGTCTGTATTCCTGATACCGGATCCGGTATGGGGAGTTCCAAGAGGTTAACTCTCTGCAAACTGGAAACGATTTATCCGGAGGCTGCATTCATTGTAGCTGGGGATTTTAACAAGGCTAATCTGAAAACAAGACTCCCCAAATTTTATCAGCATATCGATTGCGCAACCAGGGGTGGAAAGACCTTGGATCATTGTTACTCTAACTTCCGCGACGCCCTGCCCCGCCCCCCTTTCGGAAAAGCTGACCACGACTCCATTTTGTTGATCCCTGCCTACAGACAGAAACTAAAACAAGAGGCTCCCACGCTGAGGTCTGTCCAACGCTGGTCCGACCAAGCTGACTCCACACTCCAAGACTGCTTCCATCACGTGGACTGGGAGATGTTTCGTATTGCGTCAGATAACAACATTGACGAATACGCTGATTCGGTGTGCGAGTTCATTAGAACGTGCGTTGAAGATGTCGTTCCCATAGCAACGATTAAAACATTCCCTAACCAGAAACCGTGGATTGATGGCAGCATTCGTGTGAAACTGAAAGCGCGAACCACTGCTTTTAATCAGGGCAAGGTGTCTGGTAACATGACCGAATACAAACAGTGCAGCTATTCCCTCCGCAAGGCTATCAAACAAGCTAAGCGCCAGTACAGAGACAAAGTAGAATCTCAATTCAACGGCTCAGACACAAGAGGCATGTGGCAGGGTCTACAGTCAATCACGGACTACAGGAAGAAATCCAGCCCAGTCACGGACCAGGATGTCTTGCTCCCAGGCAGACTAAATAACTTTTTTGCCCGCTTTGAGGACAATACAGTGCCACTGACACGGCCTGCAACGAAAACATGCGGTCTCTCCTTCACTGCAGCCGAGGTGAGTAAGACATTTAAACGTGTTAACCCTCGCAAGGCTGCAGGCCCAGACGGCATCCCCAGCCGCGCCCTCAGAGCATGCGCAGACCAGCTGGCCGGTGTGTTTACGGACATATTCAATCAATCCCTATACCAGTCTGCTGTTCCCACATGCTTCAAGAGGGCCACCATTGTTCCTGTTCCCAAGAAAGCTAAGGTAACTGAGCTAAACGACTACCGCCCCGTAGCACTCACATCCGTCATCATGAAGTGCTTTGAGAGACTAGTCAAGGACCATATCACCTCCACCCTACCTGACACCCTAGACCCACTCCAATTTGCTTACCGCCCAAATAGGTCCACAGACGATGCAATCTCAACCACACTGCACACTGCCCTAACCCATCTGGACAAGAGGAATACCTATGTGAGAATGCTGTTCATCGACTAAAGCTCGGCATTCAACACCATAGTACCCTCCAAGCTCGTCATCAAGCTCGAGACCCTGGGTCTCGACCCCGCCCTGTGCAACTGGGTACTGGACTTCCTGACGGGCCGCCCCCAGGTGGTGAGGGTAGGCAACAACATCTCCTCCCCGCTGATCCTCAACACTGGGGCCCCACAAGGGTGCGTTCTGAGCCCTCTCCTGTACTCCCTGTTCACCCACGACTGCGTGGCCACGCACGCCTCCAACTCAATCATCAAGTTTGCGGACGACACAACAGTGGTAGGCTTGATTACCAACAACGACGAGACGGCCTACAGGGAGGAGGTGAGGGCCCTCGGAGTGTGGTGTCAGGAAAATAACCTCACACTCAACGTCAACAAAACTAAGGAGATGATTGTGGACTTCAGGAAACAGCAGAGGGAACACCCCCCTATCCACATCGATGGAACAGTAGTGGAGAGGGTAGCAAGTTTTAAGTTCCTCGGCATACACATCACAGACAAACTGAATTGGTCCACTCACACAGACAGCATTGTGAAGAAGGCGCAGCAGCGCCTCTTCAACCTCAGGAGGCTGAAGAAATTTGGCTTGTCACCAAAAGCACTCACAAACTTCTACAGATGCACAATCGAGAGCATCCTGGCGGGCTGTATCACCGCCTGGTATGGCAACTGCACCGCCCTCAACCGTAAGGCTCTCCAGAGGGTAGTGAGGTCTGCACAACGCATCACCGGGGGCAAACTACCTGCCCTCCAGGACACCTACACCACCCGATGTCACAGGAAGGCCATAAAGATCATCAAGGACATCAACCACCCGAGCCACTGCCTGTTCACCCCGCTATCATCCAGAAGGCGAGGTCAGTACAGGTGCATCAAAGCTGGGACCGAGAGACTGAAAAACAGCTTCTATCTCAAGGCCATCAGACTGTTAAACAGCCACCACTAACACTGAGCGGCTGCTGCCAACACACTGACACTGACTCAACTCCAGCCACTTTAATAATGGGAATTGATGGGAAATGATGTAAATATATCACTAGCCACTTTAAACAATGCTACCTTATATAATGTTACTTACCCTACATTATTCATCTCATATGCATACGTATATACTGTACTCTATATCATCGACTGTATCCTTATGTAATACATGTATCACTAGCCACTTTAAACTATGCCACTTTGTTTACATACTCATCTCATTTGTACATACTGTACTCGATACCATCTACTGTATCTTGCCTATGCTGCTCTGTACCATCACTCATTCATATATCCTTATGTACATATTCTTTATCCCCTTACACTGTGTACAAGACAGTAGTTTTGGAATTGTTAGTTAGATTACTTGTTATTACTGCATTGTCGGAACTAGAAGCACAAGCATTTCGCTACACTCGCATTAACATCTGCTAACCATGTGTATGTGACAAATAAAATTTGATTTGATTTGATTTGGTGTGTGACGTAGCTGGTAGGAGTCGAGGGTGGGTTCATTGTGGTGTGTGATGTAGCTGGTAGGAGTCAAGGGTGGGTTCATTGTGGTGTGTGATGTAGATGGTAGAGGGTCGAGGGTGAGTTCATTGTGGTGTGTGATGTAGCTGGTAGGAGTCGAGGGTGGGTTCATTGTGGTGTGTGACGTAGCTGGTAGGGGGTCGAGGGTGGGTTCATTGTGGTGTGTGATGTAGATGGTAGAGGGTCGAGGGTGGGTTCATTGTGGTGTGTGATGTTCCTGGTAGGAGTCGAGGGTGGGTTCATTGTGGTGTTTGATGTAGATGGTAGAGGGTCGAGGGTGGGTTCATTGTGGTGTATGATGTAGTTGGTAGGGGGTCGAGGGTGGGTTCATTGTGGTGTTTGATGTAGATGGTAGAGGGTCGAGGGTGGGTTCATTGTGGTGTGTGATGTTCCTGGTAGGAGTCGAGGGTAGGTTCATTGTGGTGTTGGATGTAGATGGTAGAGGGTCGAGGGTGGGTTCATTGTGGTGTGTGATGTAGCTGGTAGAGGGTCGAGGGTGGGTTCATTGTGGTGTGTGATGTAGCTGGTAGAGGGTCGAGGGTGGGTTCATTGTGGTGTGTGATGTAGCTGGTAGAGGGTCGAGGGTGGGTTCATTGTGGTGTGTGATGTAGCTGGTAGGGGGTCGAGGGTGGGTTCATTGTGGTGTGTGATGTAGCTGGTAGGGGGTCGAGGGTGGGTTCATTGTGGTGTGTGATGTAGATGGTAGAGGGTTGAGGGTGGGTTCATTGTGGTGTTTGATGTAGATGGTAGAGGGTTGAAGGCGGGTTCATTGTGGTGTGTGATGTAGCTGGTAGAGGGTCGAGGGTGGGTTCATTGTGGTGTGTGATGTAGCTGGTAGGGGGTCGAGGGTGGGTTCATTGTGGTGTGTAATGTAGCTGGTAGGGGGTCGAGGGTGGGTTCATTGTGGTGTGTGATGTAGTTGGTAGGGGGTCGAGGGTGGGTTCATTGTGGTGTGTGATGTAGATGGTAGGGGGTCGAGGGTGGGTTCATTGTGGTGTGTGATGTTCCTGGTAGGAGTCGAGGGTGGGTTCATTGTGGTGTTGGATGTAGATGGTAGAGGGTCGAGGGTAGGTTCATTGTGGTGTGTGATGTAGCTGGTAGAGGGTCGAGGGTGGGTTCATTGTGGTGTGTGATGTAGCTGGTAGGGGGTCGAGGGTGGGTTCATTGTGGTGTGTGATGTAGCTGGTAGGGGGTCGAGGGTGGGTTCATTGTGGTGTGTGATGTAGCTGGTAAGGGTCGAGGGTGGGTTCATTGTGGTGTCTGATGTAGCTGGTAGGGGGTCGAGGGTGGGTTCATTGTGG
Organism: Oncorhynchus clarkii lewisi; assembly: GCF_045791955.1. Taxonomy (NCBI): domain Eukaryota; kingdom Metazoa; phylum Chordata; class Actinopteri; order Salmoniformes; family Salmonidae; genus Oncorhynchus; species Oncorhynchus clarkii. The sequence continues at coordinate 16,155,323 of NC_092149.1, read as the reverse complement.
TGTATGATGTAGCTGGTAGGGGGTCGAGGGTGGGTTCATTGTGGTGTGTGATGTAGATGGTAGGGGGTCGAGGGTGGGTTCATTGTGGTGTGTGATGTTCCTGGTAGGAGTCGAGGGTGGGTTCATTGTGGTGTTGGATGTAGATGGTAGAGGGTCGAGGGTGGGTTCATTGTGGTGTGTGATGTAGCTGGTAGAGGGTCGAGGGTGGGTTCATTGTGGTGTGTGATGTAGCTGGTAGGGGGTCGAGGGTGGGTTCATTGTGGTGTGTTAACCAGGAGGTGGATGATTAGTCGTTTATTTTCACTGGGTCTTGGCATGCCACCTCTGCAGGGTACACTTGCCAACACCTTGCCCCCATTCTGCCAAATCGGAGCCAATTTAACAATGTGATCATTTCTCTGTGGATGATATCATCTTTCCTTTCTCCGACTGCCTCAATGGAGCTCTCTCTCTCCCCCTCTCCTCCTCTCCCAAATTCAAGCTGCTTTATTGGCATGAAAAACATTGTATCAATATTGCCAAAGCAACAATGTATACAATATACATTGTAGTAAAATTATAAACAATAACAAATAATATAATAATGGTAGTATAAAATGGTAGTAAATAAAAATACTACTACTACTACCACCACCCTCACCCTACTATTTGGAATGATAATAAGTAAGTTACTATGCAGATCTCTCTCTCTCTCTCTCTCTCTCTCTCTCTCTCTCTCTCTCTCTCTCTCTCTCTCTCTCTCTCTCTCTCTCTCTCTCTCTCTCTCTCTCTCTCTCTCTCTCTCTCTCTCTCTCTCTCTCTCTCTCTCTCTCTCTCTCTCTCTCTCTCTCTCTCTCTCTCTCTCTCTCTCTCTCTCTCTCTCTCTCTCTCTCTCTCTCTCTCTCTCTCTCTCTCTCTCTCTCTCTCTCTCTCTCTCTCTCTCTCTCTCTCTCAAAATCAGCCTCATCAGTTTCCTGGCCCTGTTCCTGAAATCGCAAAGGGGAATATTAACGAACCTCCTCAGCCAATTAACACCTAGCTCACATAACAACCTTTATACTGCCACACAAACACTTGCTGTGCCGAGGGGTAAAGGAACAGAGAGAGAGAGGGACAATTATAGAGTGTGGAGAGAGAGAGAAGGAAAGAGAGGAGACATTAACACAGTCAGGCAGAGAGGAATGAGAAACAGAGGGAGGGAGTGTGAGAGGAGAGAGAGGTGTATTCAGTGTGAAGAGAGAGAAAGAGAGAGACTATGTGAGGTAGAGAGGTTAACTTGGCCTTACTGGCCTTATAGCTGTGACATACCAAGATGGGAAGTAGTGGATTGAAGCATAAACAGACATACACTGTGGACACCCACACTGTGGACACACACACTCAGCCAAAGTCACACACACACACAAATACTCACTGCCAAAGACACAAACACACACTGTGGACACACACATTGGCAGGACAGTGTCTATGATGATGGCAAGGGAGAGAGGAGCGTGTAGGATAATGACAGAGGAGAGAGAGGAGCGTGTATGATAATGACAGAGAGAGGAGCATGTATGATAATGACTGAGGAGAGAGAGGAGTGTCTATGATAATAGCAAGGGAGAGAGGAGCGTGTAGGATAATGACAGAGGAGAGAGAGGAGCGTGTATGATAATGACAGAGAGAGGAGCATGTATGATAATGACTGAGGAGAGAGATGAGTGTGTATGATAATGACAAAGGAGAGAGACGAGTGTCTATGATAATGGCAGAGGAGAGAGGAGCATGTATGACAATGACTGAGGAGAGAGATGAGTGTGTATGATAATGACAGAGGAGAGAGAGGAATGTCTATGATAATGGCAGAGGAGAGAGTGGAGCGTGTATGATAATGACATAGGAGAGATAGGAGCGTCTATGGTAATGACAGAGGAGAGAGAGGAGTGTCTATGGTAATGACAGAGGAGAGAAAGGAGTGTCTATGATAATGACAGAGGAGAGAGAGGAGTGTGTATGATAATGACATAGGAGAGAGGGGAGTGTCTATGATAATGACAGAAGAGAGAGGGGAGTGTCTATGATAATGACAGAGGAGAGAGGGGAGTGTCTATGATAATGAGAGAGGAGTGTCTATGATAATGACAGAGGAGAGAGAGGAGTGTCTATGATAATGACAGAGGAGAGAGATGAGTGTCTATGATAATGAGAGAGGAGTGTGTGTGATAATGAGAGAGGAGTGTCTACGATAATGACAGAGGAGAGAGAGGAGTGGCTATGATAATGACAGAGGAGAGAGGAGTGTCTATGATAATGACAGAGGAGAGAGAGGAGTGTGTATGATAATGAGAGAGTAGTGTCTATGATAATGACAGATGAGAGAGGAGTGTCTATGATAATGACATAGGAGAGAGAGGAGTGTGTATGATAATGACAGAGGAGAGAGAGGAGTGTGTATAATAATGACAGAGTAGAGATAGGAGTGTGTATGATAATGACAGAGGAGAGATAGGAGTGTGTATGATAATGACAGAGGAGAGAGAGGAGTGAGAATGATGACAGAAGCAGTAATGTGAAACAGAAGAGAAGGAGGCAGAGCGACGAAAGAGAGAGAAAAGTAGGGAATATGTTAAACGGCATGGAGATAAGAGGGAAAGCTTCCGAAGGCTGACAGAGTAGTGAAGCCTGTTTAGTAGAGGAAAGGGTGAGCCGGCCTGTTTAGTAGAGGAAAGGGTGAGCCGGCCTGTTTAGTAGAGGAAAGGGTGAGCTGGCCTGTTTAGTAGAGGAAAGGGTGAGCTGGCCTGTTTAGTAGAGGAAAGGGTGAGCAGGCTGACAGAGTAATGAGGCCTGTTTAGTAGAGGAAAGGGTGAGCTGGCCTGTTTAGTAGAGGAAAGGGTGAGCTGGCCTGTTTAGTATAGGAAAGGGTGAGCAGGCTGACAGACTAATGAGGCCTGTTTAGTAGATGAAAGGGTGAGCAGGCTGACAGAGTAGTGAAGCCTGTTTAGTAGAGGAAAGGGTGAGCAGGCTGACAGAGTAATGAGGCCTGTTTAGTAGAGGAAAGGGTGAGCAGGCTGACAGAGTAATGAGGCCTGTTTAGTAAAGGAAAGGGTGAGCAGGCTGACAGAGTAATGCGGCCTGTTTAGTAGAGGAAAGGGTGAGCAGGCTGACAGAGTAATGAGGCCTGTTTAGTAGAGGAAAGGGTGAGCTGGCCTGTTTAGTAGAGGAAAGGGTGAGCAGGCTGACAGAGTAATGAGGCCTGTTTAGTAGAGGAAAGGGTGAGCAGGCTGACAGAGTAATGAGGCCTGTTTAGTAGAGGAAAGGGTGAGCCGGCCTGTTTAGTAGAGGAAAGGGTGAGCAGGCTGACAGAGTAATGAGGCCTGTTTAGTAGAGGAAAGGGTGAGCCAGCCTGTTTAGTAGAGGAAAGGGTGAGCAGGCTGAAAAGGCAGAGGGCTGAAATGAGGAAACTGTGATTGAGATGAAATCATTAGAAAGGCCTAATTGTGGAGTTCATAGAAATATGCAAATACACTTAATTGTTCTTTGATTTGCTCAGCCGCTTTCATATCACATTACCCCTTCTTCTGTCAATCTCACATCTCTCTCTCTCTCTCTCTCTCTCTCTCTATCTCTCTCTCTCTCTCTCTCTCTATCTCTCTAAGCAGTGTTCATTTTAACAGACTGAAGTTAATATACAGTCGTGGCCAAAAGTTTTGAGAATGACACAAATATAAATTTTCACAAAGTTTGCTGCTTCAGTGTCTTTAGATATTTTTGTAAGATGTTACTATGGAATACTGAAGTATAATTACAAGCATAAGTGTCAGGCTTTTATTGACAATTACATGAGGTTGATGCAAAGAGTCAATATTTGCAGTGTTGACCCTTCTTTTTCAAGACCTCTGCAATCCGCCTTGGAATGCTGTCAATTAACTTCTGGGCCACATCCTGACTGATGGCAGCCCATTCTTACATAATCAATGCTTGGAGTTTGACAGAATTTGTGGGTTTTTGTTTGTCCACCCACCTCTTGAGGATTGACCACAAGTTCTCAATGGGATTAAGGTCTGGGGAGTTTCCTGGCCATGGACCCAAAATATCAATGTTTTGTTCCCCGAGCCACTTAGTTATCACTTTTACCTTATGGCAAGGTGCTCCATCATGCTGAGAAAGGCATTGTTCGTCACCAAACGGTTCTTGGATGGTTTGGAGAAGTTGCTCTCGGAGGATGTGTTGGTACCATTCTTTATTCATGGCTGTGTTTTTAGGCAAAATTGTGAGTGAGCCCACTCCCTTGGCTGAGAAGCAACCCCACACATGAATGGTCTCAGGATGCTTTACTGTTGGCATGACACAGGACTGATGGTAGCGCTCACCTTGTCTTCTCCAGACAAGCTTTTTTCCTGATGCCCCAAACAATCAGAAAGGGGATTCATCAGAGAAAATGACTTTACCCCCAGTCCACAGCAGTCCAATCCCTGTACCTTTTGCAGAATATCAGTCTGTGCCTGATGTTTTTCCTGGAGAGAAGTGGCTTCTTTGCTGTCCTTCTTCACACCAGGCCATCCTCCAAAAGTCTTCACCTCACTGTGCGTGCAGATGTACTCACACCTGCCTGCTGCCATTCCTGAGCAAGCTCTGTACTGGTGGTGCCCCGATCCCGCAGCTGAAACAACTTTAGGAGACAGTCCTGGCACTTCCTGGTCTTTATTGGGCGCCCTGAAGCCTTCTTCACAACAATTGAACTGCTCTCCTTGAAGTTCTTGATGATCCGATAAATTATTTATTTAGGTGCAATCTTACTGGCAGCAATATCCTTGCCTGTGAAGCCCTTTTTGTGCAAAGCAATTATGACTGCACGTGTTTCCTTGCAGGTAACCATGATTGGCAGAGGAAGAACAATGATTCCAAGCACCACCCTCCTTTTGAAGCTTCCAGTCTGTTATTCGAACTCAATCAGCATGACAGAGTGATCTCCAGCCTTGTCCTCGTCAACACTCACACCTGTGTTAATGAGAGAATCACTGACATGATGTCAGCTGGTCCTTTTGTGGCAGGGCTGAAATGCAGTGGAAATGTTTTTTTGGGATTCAGTTAATTTTCATGGCAGAGGGACTTTGCAATTAATTGCAATTTGTCTGATCACTCTTCATAACACTCTGGAGTATATGCAAATTGCCATCATACAAACTGAGGCAGCAGACTTTGTGAAAATTAATATTTGTGTCATTCTCAAAACTTTTGGCCATGACTGTACTGTAAGTATGTCAGCTCAATTACTCACAATCTTTACATCCTAGTGGCACTGACTAAGTCTGTATGTTTGTGCGCGTTCGTGAGTGCATGTGTGAGTGAGTGCGTGCGTTCGTGAGTGTGTGAGTGAGTTTGTGCGTGAGTGCGTGCAAGGATTATGGATTATAAGATTCACCATAGAGAAAGACAGCTGTCCTTCCTAATGACAATCTGTCACCGCTCTCTTTGTCACGTCTCTCACCCCTTCTCATCCCTCGCTTTGTCTTTTCATGGCCATCCTACTCTGTGTCCACTCCCCTCCTCTTAACGCTCCATACAGAGTTATCATTCCAGGGGAATAGGCCCTTCTCCCACACAACCACATATTTCACTACAAAAGAACACAAGGTATCTACAGCTGCCTGCAACAATCTGATCGATCTCTTGCTCTCTTCTTTCTCCCTCTCCATCTGCCTTAGGCTGTTTTATCCATCTGCCTTAGGCTGTTTTATCCATCTGCCTTTGGCTGTTTGGATTCATTAATAGTGAGAAAAACACCGCTATATTTACCTACTTGGTGGCAGGTAAACTAGCGGTTAAGAGCGTTGGGCCAGTAACTGAAAGATTGCTTGTTCGAATCCCTGAGCTGGCTAGGTAAAACATCTTCTGATGTGCCCTTGAGCAAGGCACTTACCCCTAGCTGCTCCAGGGTCTCCCTCAATAATGGCTGATGATGTCTGGCCCGTGACCCGACTCTCTGAGGGCGTCTCAGGGGATATGCAAAAAAAAACTATTCACATGCATATAATACTCACTTGTACATGTGTGAAATAGGACAAATGTAAGTACCTACCTAAGTAATAAGTCTCTGATCAATGCCCTCACACGCTGAGAAAACACAGTGAACGCACAGTACACACAAACCCTGTCATTCTGACTCATTGTTGTGGTGTTGAGGACGTGGTGGGATGGTTCCTATCATTTCCCTTTAGTCTAAAGTATAGTACATTCCTCTGAGGGGAGGTAATGATAGCGATTACACACCTCTACCTGTGTTAGCCAATCACACACACCACACTTCTCAGCTGGGCACCTCCCATCACTCACACCCCCAGGCATTGTCATACACACTTAGCTACAAATATAAATCCCACACATCCATCGCCTAGCAACCTATCAGCAGACACTCTCACCTCTACCTTACGTCCTGAATGGAAGCTAATCAGGTGAGCTACTCCCCTGGGGGATACCACTGTGATCAAAAGGTAGGGGTGGGGCTGTCAGACAGACAGACAAACAGTCTGTCTCTAGTATGTTGGCTGTGTCCTGTCGTGATTGCGGTGAGTGTTGGGCCAGAGTTCAGGGAGAGGGCAGAAGGAGGGAGTAGCATAGCAGGTGCTGGGAGGACACTGATAACACACACACACAAAGAGAGACACTTGAGGCATACACAGAGCTTGAGACATAAACACATAACCAACTACACCCAGACCACACCCTCTGCACTGGCACTAATACAATAGTATAGTAATGGTGTGCTGAGTCAGGTGTCCACTATCTGTCTCTGTATCATTTTATCTGTGTTACGATCAACTAGGTGTGGTGGGTGGAATCAGGCGCAGAGAGCAGGGTTCAGTCGTTTTTCAAATGTATTCCCCAGCGCAACAAAACAGTCACGCCAACACACAGGGCGTATATAAGTTGCCAGTCCAAAATAGTCCGGAGAATAAATACACAAATAAATCACACCATCAAACACAGAGTAACAAAAACAAGCCCGCACAAATACCCAGCGGGCCTAGTGCCCTTAAATACCCTACAAACAAACCCTAATACAAAACAGGTGTACCCAATTACCCAATAACCCAAAACAAACGGAAAGGGAATCGATGGCAGCTAATAGGCCGGCAGCGACCGCCGAGCACCGCCCGAACAGGAAGAGGCACCATCTTCGGCGAGGTTCGTGACAATCTGTTTATAATTGGTCTCTATCTCACTTGCTCTCTGTCACACACACACACACACACACACACACACACACACACACACACACACACACACACACACACACACACCTATCAGGAGAGATGATGATGGGAGGGAGAGAGAGAGAGTTAGTTATTGTCTATTCACAATCCACAGAGACAAAGGGACAGCCAGAGAACATACGTGTGTGTGTGTGTCGTGTGTTTGTTTGTGTGTGTGCTTCCATACGTGTAAGTGGTGTGTGTCCGTGAGAGCGATTGTGTGTGTAGGTGGGCGGTGTGTGTTGCTGAGAGGGAGCTTTCTGAACACACATCATAAAGACCAACATTTTCTGCAATTTATTTGTTTTTTTTATTCTATGGCCACTGATGTCATTGTGGAATGGGAGTATTGTTCAAACACAATGTTGAACACACACCACGCCGAGCACCCTGGAATCCACACATTCTTTACATGCCCCAATATCATAATTACTGCCCACTCTCCCTCCTTTCTCTCCATCCATCTCTCCCTCTTTCTGTCGGAGTTGATTATTTGCCATTTAAGCCCATGGAACGTCTGTGTTCTGTTGCCTGTCTGCCCATCGCTCTCTCTCCTCTCTTTCAATTCAATTCAATTCAATTCAAGGGCTTTATTGGCATGGGAAACATGTGTTAACATTGCCAAAGCACGTGAGGTAGATAATATATAAAGTGAATATATAAAGTGAAATAAACAATACAAATTAACAGTAAACATTACACATACAGAAGTTTCAAAACAATAAAGACATTACAAATGTCATATTATGTCATATACAGTGTTTTAACAATGTACAAATGGTTAAGGTATACAAGGGAAAATAAATTAGCATAAATATGGGTTGTATTTACAATGGTGTTTGTTCTTCACTGGTTGCCCTTTTCTCGTGGCAACAGGTCACAAATCTTGCTGCTGTGATGGCACACTGTGGAATTTCACCCAGTAGATATGGGAGTTTATCAAAATTGGATTTGTTTTCGAATTCTTTGTGGATCTGTGTAATCTGAGGGAAATATGTCTCTCTAATATGGTCTTTCTCTCTCTCTCGTTCTCTCCTCTCCACCTTCTGAACAAACAATAAGGTCATTGTACAGAGTGAAATAACTGCAGACAAAATATGTTGTTTTTTTTCTCCGATGTTTCTCCCTCCTCATTATTGTCTCTCTGCAGTGTTGGGAACAGCGTGGGACAATAGCAGCCTAATGAGTACAGTGCCCCTCCCTGACCCCTCAGGCAGGGAGGTGTAATTGCATTTATTTCCGCTAATGGCTGCTTGGCTAATAATAACATTGGCAGCAGCAGTACTATAGCATTCAGTTCACAAATTCCCCATCTCTCAAGGTCTAGCCCATTAGCACGTAACTTTCACACACTGGGCTTTTAGGAGGCTAAAAGAGGAAGCAACAAAAGCCTATTTACCAGCTAAAGACCACAGCCAATAAGTAACTAGGGAGAAAAAAAGGTATTGCTTTTGGTGCCATAATAACTGTCATTCCCGCAATAACTGTAAAAGGATGGCACCCTATTTCAGTGCCAGTCAGATGAGGGTAGGAAAGGTATAGAGGGTTTGTCAAATCCATGCTTTAAAACAGGCCATGCCTGTAGGGTTGCTTTTCGTTTATCCCTAAATGCCTGTTCTGGGGTGAGGGCAGAGGTAGTGGTTTTTATTTATACCCAATGTCTGTTATAGAGAAGAGGTTGGGTAATGGTGTTCTGATGTCTGTTATAGGGTGGAGGTGGGGTAATGGTGTTCTGATGTCTGTTATAGAGTGGAGGTGGGGTAATGGTGTTCTGATGTCTGTTATACGGTGGAGGTGGGGTAATGGTGTTCTGATGTCTGTTATAGAGTGGAGGTGGGGTAATGGTGTTCTGATGTCTGTTATAGAGTGAAGGTGGGGTAATGGTGTTCTGATGTCTGTTATAGGGTGGAGGTGGGGTAATGGTGTTCTGATGTCTGTTATAGGGTGAAGGTGGGGTAATGGTGTTCTGATGTCTGTTATAGGGTGAAGGTGGGGTAATGTTGTTCTGATGTCTGTTATAGGGTGGAGGTGGGGTAATGGTGTTCTGATGTCTGTTAGAGAGTGGAGGTGGGGTGATGGTTTTATGATGTCTGTTATAGGGTGGAGGTGGGGTAATGGTATTCTGATGTCTGTTATAGGGTGGAGGTGGGGTAATGGTGTTCTGATGTCTGTTATAGGGTGGAGGTGGGGTAATGGTGTTCTGATGTCTGTTATAGAGTGGAGGTGGGGTAATGGTGTTCTGATGTCTGTTAGAGAGTGGAGGTGGGGTGATGGTTTTATGATGTCTGTTATAGGGTGGAGGTGGGGTAATGGTATTCTGATGTCTGTTATAGGGTGGAGGTGGGGTAATGGTGTTCTGATGTCTGTTATAGGGTGGAGGTGGGGTAATGGTGTTCTGATGTCTGTTATAGAGCGGAGGTGGGGTAATGGTATTCTGATGTCTGTTATAGGGTGGAGGTAGGGTAATGGTGTTCTGATGTCTGTTATAGAGTGGAGGTGGGGTAATGGTGTTCTGATGTCTGTTATAGAGTGGAGGTGGGGTAATGGTTTTCTGATGTCTGTTATAGAGTGGAGGTTGGGTAATGGTTTTCTGATGTCTGTTATAGAGTGGAGGTTGGGTAATGGTGTTCTGATGTCTGTTATAGGGTGGAGGTGGGGTAATGGTGTTCTGATGTCTGTTATAGAGCGGAGGTGGGGTAATGGTGTTTTGATGTCTGTTATAGGGTGGAGGTGGGGTAATGGTGTTCTGATGTCTGTTATAGAGTGGAGGTGGGGTAATGGTGTTCTGATGTCTGTTATAGAGTGGAGGTGTGGTAATGGTGTTCTGATGTCTGTTATAGGGTGGATGTGGGGTAATGGTGTTCTGATGTCTGTTATAGAGTGGAGGTCGGGTAATGGTGTTATAGAGAAGAGGTGGGGTAATGATGTTCTGATGTCTGTTATAGAGTGGAGGTGGGGTAATGGTGTTCTGATGTCTGTTATAGGGTGGAGGTGGGGTAATGGTGTTCTGATGTCTGTTATAGAGTGGAGGTGGGGTAATGGTGTTCTGATGTCTGTTATCGAGTGGTGGGGTAATGGTGTTCTGATGTCTGTTATACGGTGGAGGTGTGGTAATGGTGTTCTGATGTCTGCTATCGAGTGGAAGTGGGGTAATGGTGTTCTGATGTCTGTTATAGAGTGGAGGTGGGGTAATGGTGTTCTGATGTCTGTTATCGAGTGGTGAGGTAATGGTGTTCTGATGTCTGTTATAGAGTGGAGGTGGGGTAATGGTGTTCTGATGTCTGTTATAGAGTGGAGGTGGGGTAATGGTGTTCTGATGTCTGTTATAGGGTGGAGGTGGGGTAATGGTGTTCTGATGTCTGTTATAGAGTGGAGGTGGGGTAATGGTGTTCTGATGTCTGTTATCGAGTGGAGGTGGGGTAATAGTGTTCTGATGTCTGTTATAGAGTGGAGGTGGGGTAATGGTGTTCTGATGTCTGTTATCGAGTGGAGGTGGGGTAATGGTGTTCTGATGTCTGTTATAGGGTGGATGTGGGGTAATGGTGTTCTGATGTCTGTTATAGAGTGGAGGTCGGGTAATGGTGTTATAGAGAAGAGGTGGGGTAATGATGTTCTGATGTCTGTTATAGAGTGGAGGTGGGGTAATGGTGTTCTGATGTCTGTTATAGGGTGGAGGTGGGGTAATGGTGTTCTGATGTCTGTTATAGAGTGGAGGTGGGGTAATGGTGTTCTGATGTCTGTTATAGAGTGAAGGTGGGGTAATGGTGTTCTGATGTCTGTTATAGGGTGGAGGTGGGGTAATGGTGTTCTGATGTCTGTTATCGAGTGGAGGTGTGGTAATGGTGTTCTGATGTCTGCTATACGGTGGAGGTGTGGTAATGGTGTTCTGATGTCTGCTATCGAGTGGAGGTGGGGTAATGGTGTTCTGATGTCTGTTATCGAGTGGTGGGGTAATGGTGTTCTGATGTCTGTTATACGGTGGAGGTGTGGTAATGGTGTTCTGATGTCTGCTATCGAGTGGAAGTGGGGTAATGGTGTTCTGATGTCTGTTATAGAGTGGAGGTGGGGTAATGGTGTTCTGATGTCTGTTATCGAGTGGTGAGGTAATGGTGTTCTGATGTCTGTTATAGAGTGGAGGTGGGGTAATGGTGTTCTGATGTCTGTTATAGAGTGGAGGTGGGGTAATGGTGTTCTGATGTCTGTTATAGGGTGGAGGTGGGGTAATGGTGTTCTGATGTCTGTTATAGAGTGGAGGTGGGGTAATGGTGTTCTGATGTCTGTTATCGAGTGGAGGTGGGGTAATAGTGTTCTGATGTCTGTTATAGAGTGGAGGTGGGGTAATGGTGTTCTGATGTCTGTTATCGAGTGGAGGTGGGGTAATGGTGTTCTGATGTCTGTTATAGGGTGGAGGTGGGGTAATGGTGTTCTGATGTCTGTTATAGAGTGGAGGTGGGGTAATGGTGTTCTGATGTCTGTTATCGAGTGGAGGTGGGGTAATGGTGTTCTGATGTCTGTTATAGAGTGGAGGTGGGGTAATGGTGTTCTGATGTCTGTTATCGAGTGGAGGTGGGGTAATGGTGTTCTGATGTCTGTTATAGAGTGGAGGTGGGGTAATGGTGTTCTGATGTCTGTTATAGAGTGGAGGTGGGGTAATGGTGTTCTGATGTCTGTTATAGGGTGGAGGTGGGGTAATGGTGTTCTGATGTCTGTTATAGAGTGGAGGTGGGGTAATGGTGTTCTGATGTCTGTTATAGGGTGGAGGTGGGGTAATGGTGTTCTGATGTCTGTTATAGGGTGGAGGTGGGGTAATGGTGTTCTGATGTCTGTTATAGGGGTGATGGTGATGGCTATAGTGTGTTTGAGGCTGAGACCTGATAAAGAGGAGACAGACAGCAGGTGGGGATGAGATGGCTCTAGAGATGGGTATTTTATGATGCCTTCACCTACAGTCATTACACTGGAACCAAGTTAAGAGTGTGTGCGTCTGATGTTTTGAAGTGTGTCGAGTGTGTGTGTTTGACGCTGCGTTTGGAGTGGCTAGAGAACATTTCTCGCTGTGAGCAATCTGGAGCTGACCGCACTCCTCCACTCATCCCTCTCTTCTCTTGTCTCAAACTGCAATTTGTAAAACAGGGACCACCCCTTTTGCCTCTCCCTCACTCTACAGCCCCGCACAGCACCACTGCTCCCCTGTCTCATCACTCTCCTCTCCTACCTCATCACTCTCTTTACCCCATCTACAGCCCCACACAGCACCACTGCTCCCCTGTCTCATCACTCTCCTCTCCTACCTCATCACTCTCTTTACCCCATCTACAGCCCCGCACAGTACCACTGCTCCCCTATCTCATCACTCTCCTCTCCTACCTCATCACTCTCTTTACCCCATCTACAGCCCCGCACAACACCACTGCTCCCCTGTCTCATCACTCTCTTTACCCCATCTACAGCCCCGCACAGTACCACTGCTCCCCTGTCTCATCACTCTCTTTACCCCATCTACAGCCCCGCACAGTACCACTGCTCCCCTATCTCATCACTCTCCTCTCCTACCTCATCACTCTCTTTACACCATCTACAGCCCCGCACAGTACCACTGCTCCCCTATCTCATCACTCTCCTCTCCTACCTCATCTCTCACTATCCATCTTATTCTCCCTTCTGTCTACTCTCAACTTCCTTATCTCTCTCTCTCTCTCTCTCTCTCATATATATCTCCTCCTCCTGTTATCCCCTCCCATCCCGCCTCTACTCACTCACAGAATGAGAAGGGGAATAAAGCTGGTGTGAAAGATGGAGAAAGGGATGACGGAAGGTCATGGAGCTCCAGAGTAGAGTAGACGAGAGGAGGATGCTAAATGGAGGAGAATAGAGGGGTGAAGGACAGAGAGGAGCAAAAAAGAAATAATTTGATGAAAGGGGCTGAACTCCACACACACACACACACACACACACACACACACACACACACACACACACACACACACACACACACACACACACACACACACACACACACACACACAAATTATAAAGTAGGCATTTTTATATATGACCCTAAGCATGATGGGATGTTCATTTCTTAATTAACTCAGGAACCACACCTGTGTGGAAGCACCTACCTTCACTATACACTACATGACCAAATGTATGTGGACACCTGCATTGCAAGTATGTGGACATCTCATTCCAAAATCATGGGCATTAATATGGAGCTGGTCCCCCCTTTGCTGCTATAAAAGCCTCCACTCTTCTGGGAAGGCTTTCCACTAGATGTTGGAACAGTGAGGTCAGGCACTGATGTTGTGCAATTAGTCCTGGCTAGTTTAGTTCCAATTCATCCCAAATGTGTTCAATGGGACTTAGGTCAGGGCTCTGTGCAGGCCAGTCAAGTTCTTCCACACCAATTTCGACAAACCATTTCTGTATGGACCTTGCTTTGTGCATGGCAGCATTGTCATGCTGAAACAGGAGAGGGCCTTCCCCAAACTGTTGCCACAAAGTTGGACGCACAGAATCATCTAGAATGTCATTGTGTGCTGTAGCGTTAAGATTTCCCTTCACTGGAACTAAGGGGCCTAGCACGAACTATGAAAAACAGCCCCAGACCATTATTCCTCCTCCACCAAACTAAAGTTGGCACTATACATTCTGGCAGGTAGCACTCTGCTGGCATCTGCTAAACCCAGAATCATCTGCGTTTATTCACCAGATGGTGAAATGTGATTCATCACTCCAGAGAACGCATTTCCACTACTCCAGAGTCCAATAGCGAGGAGCTTTACACCACTCCAGCCGAGGCTTGTGTGTGGCTGCTCGGCCATGGAAACCCATTTCATTAAGCTCCCAATGAACAGTTCTTATGCTGATGTTGCTTCCAGAGGCAGTTTGGAACTCGGTAGTGAGTGTTGCAACAGAGGACAGACGATTTTTACACACTACGTGCATCAGCACTTGGTGGTCCCTAAGCCGCTGTTGCTCCTAGACGTTTCCACTTCACAATAACAGTACTTACAGTTGGAAAGGTGGCATCCTGTGACGGTCCCACGTTGAAAGTCACTGAGCTCTTCAATAAGGCCATTCTACTGCAGTAAGGCTATTCTATTGCAGTAAGGCCATTCTACTGCAGTAAGGCCATTCTACTGCATGGCTGTGTGCTCGATTATATACACCGGTCAACCGAATCCACTAATTTGAATGGGTGTCCACATACATGGTATACTTTGTATCCCTCATTTACTAAAGTGTTTCCTTTATTTTGGCAGTTACCTCTACAACGAAGCATCATGACAAACATCCCTCTCTCTCTTTATCACCACTCCATCCTCCCCCAAACATCCCTCTATATATATCACCACTCCATCCTCCCCCAAACATCCATCTCTCTTTATCACCTCTCCATCCTCCCCAAAACATCCCTCTCTCTTTATCACCACTCCATCCTCCCCCAAACATCCCTCTCTCTCTTTATCACCACTCCATCCTCCCCAAACATCCCTCTATATATATCACCACTCCATCCTCCCCCAACATCCTTCTATATATATCACCACTCCATCCTCCCCCAACATCCCTCTATATATATCACCACTCCATCCTCCCCCAACATCCCTCTATATATATCACCACTCCATCCTCCCCAAACATCCCTCTCTCTCTTTATCACCACTCCATCCTCCCCAAACATCCCTCTATATATATCACCACTCCATCCTCCCCAAACATCCCTCTATATATATCACCACTCCATCCTCCCCAAACATCCCTCTCTCTCTTTCTCACCACTCCATCCTCCCCAAACATCCCTCTATATATATCACCACTCCATCCTCCCCAAACATCCCTCTATATATATCACCACTCCATCCTCCCCAAACATCCCTCTCTATATATATCACCACTCCATCCTCCCCCAACATCCCTCTATATATATCACCACTCCATCCTCCCCCAACATCCCTCTCTATATATATCACCACTCCATCCTCCCCCAACATCCCTCTATATATATCACCACTCCATCCTCCCCCAACATCCCTCTATATATATCACCACTCCATCCTCCCCAAACATCCCTCTCTCTCTTTATCACCACTCCATCCTCCCCAAACATCCCTCTATATATATATCACCACTCCATCCTCCCCAAACATCCCTCTATATATATCACCACTCCATCCTCCCCAAACATCCCTCTATCTTTCTCACCACTCCATCCTCCCCAAACATCCCTCTATATATATCACCACTCCATCCTCCCCAAACATCCCTCTATATATATCACCACTCCATCCTCCCCCAAACATCCCTCTATATATATCACCACTCCATCCTCCCCCAAACATCCCTCTATATATATCACCACTCCATCCTCCCCAAACATCCCTCTATATATATCACCACTCCATCCTCCCCAAACATCCCTCTATATATATCACCACTCCATCATCTCCAAACATCCCTCTATATATATCACCACTCCATCCTCCCCAAACATCCCTCTATATATATCACCACTCCATCCTCCCCAAACATCCCTCTATATATATCACCACTCCATCCTCCGCCAAACATCCCTCTCTCTCTTTCTCTCTTTATCACCACTCCATCCTCCCTCAAACATCCCTCTATATATATCACCACTCCATCCTCCCCAAACATCCCTCTATATATATCCTCACTCCATCCTCGCCAAACATCCCTCTATATATATCACCACTCCATCCTCCCCCAAACATCCCTCTATATATATCACCACTCCATCCTCCGCCAAACATCCCTCTATATATATCACCACTCCATCCTCCCCAAACATCCCTCTATATATATCACCACTCCATCCTCCCCCAAACATCCCTCTATATATATCACCACTCCATCCTCCCCAAACATCCCTCTCTCTCTTTATCACCACTCCATCCTCCCCAAACATCCCTCTATATATATCACCACTCCATCCTCCCCCAAACATCCCTCTCTCTCTTTCACTCTCTATCACCACTCCCTCCTCCCCCAAACATCCCTCTCTCTGTCACCACTCTCTCCTCCCCAAAAAACAAAAAATCCCTCTCTCTATCACCACTCTGTCCTCCCCCAAACATCCCTCTCTCTCTTTCTCTCTCTATCACCACTCCATCCTCCCCCAAACATCCCTCTCTCTCTTTCTCTCTATATCACCACTCCATCCTCCCCCAAACATCCCTCTCTCTCTATCACCACTCCATCCTCCCCCAAACATCCCTCTCTCTTTCTCTCTCTATCACCACTCCCTCCTCCCCCAAACATCCCTCTCTCTCTATCACCACTCCCTCCTCCCCCAAATATCCCTCTCTATCACCACTCCATCCTCCCCCAAACATCCCTCTCTCTCTTTCTCTCTCTATCACCACTCCCTCCTCCCCCAAACATCCCTCTCTCTTTCTCTCTATATCACCACTCCATCCTCCCCGAAACATCCCTCTCTCTTTCTCTCTCTATCACCACTCCCTCCTCCCCCAAACATCCCTCTCTCTATCACCACTCCCTCCTCCCCCAAACATCCCTCTCTCTCTATCACCACTCCATCCTCCCCCAAACATCCCTCTCTCTTTCTCTCTCTATCACCACTCCCTCCTCCCCCAAACATCCTTCTCTCTCTATCACCACTCCCTCCTCCCCCAAACATCCCTCTCTCTCTATCACCACTCCCTCCTCCCCCAAACATCCCTCTCTCTCTATCACCACTCCATCCTCCCCCAAACATCCCTCTCTCTTTCTCTCTCTATCACCACTCCATCCTCCCCCAAACATCCCTCTCTCTGTATCACCACTCCATCCTCCCCAAACATCCCTCTCTCTTTCTCTATCACCACTCCATCCTCCCCCAAACATCCCTCTCTCTTTCTCTATCACCACTCCCTCCTCCCCCAAACATCCCTCTCTCTCTATCACCACTCCATCCTCCCCCAAACATCCCTCTCTCTTTCTCTCTCTATCACCACTCCCTCCTCCCCCAAACATCCCTCTCTCTCTATCACCACTCCCTCCTCCCCCAAACATCCCTCTCTCTCTATCACCACTCCATCCTCCCCCAAACATCGCTCTCTCTTTCTCTCTCTATCACCACTCCATCCTCCCCAAACATCCCTCTCTCTCTATCACCACTCCCTCCTCCTACAAACATCCTTCTCTCTCTATCACCACTCCATCCTCCCCCAAACATCCCTCTCTCTATCACCACTCCGTCCTCCTCCAAACATCCCTCTCTCTCTCTATCACCACTCCATCCTCCCCAAAAATCCCTCTCTCTATTTCTCTCTCTATCACCACTCCGTCCTCCCCCAACATTCCTATGTTCCTTCTTGCTTTCCATTCTATAATCTCGCTCCTCAGTCTGTCAATCATTTAGGTATAAAACAACACTCGCTAGTCACTGCCTTATCATTCTGTCATGTTGTTTTGTTGCTATATCCTTCCCTTACTTTCCCTTCTTCTACTATCAGCCTACATACACACTGTTGTATCTCTGTCAAAGCATATGGTCATATGGTCATTCACCATCCCCATCGTCCAATCGCTCGTCCTCCTTCATCCCTTTTTCTAATATCACCCTTTCCATCTCCCTCGCTCTCCACTCCCCCCCCCCCACTTGTGTTCTTCCGTGTCGCATCACTGGGGGTCGCCATGACAACATCACCCTGACAACCAGCCCTCCTCCCAAGGTTCCGCTCATCTGCATCTCATTTGCATGTTGTCAGAGCGACCAGCGGCATTTGACTTTGACAACAGAGGGACTGGTGTGACCCTGTCCAGCATGCTTTCTCTTCAGTCCTCAACTGTTCTCACCCGTTCTCACAACCTGGCTTCTGGCTGTTCACCCCCCAGCTAGACTTCCAATCCCTCCTCCTATCAACCCCTCCCTCCCTCTTTTCCTCTCTCACTCTTGTTCTCATCATGTTGTCTTTTTGGTCTCATCTCCTTTGCTTCTTCTGCTGAGACTGTGCATCTTTCCATTTACACATGAACATCAAGCCCCTCCCCCCACACACCCAGCCCCTCCCCCTGACATCAAGTCCCTCCCCCCGCTACTCACAACAACAAAGATGAGAGATCACTTCTTCCTCTGACAAGCGGTTTCAACTCGCTATTAGCATTTGAGGTTTGGTCCAACAGAATGGGTCATATGGAGACTGAAACACATTGAGGCATTATTTTACTGTAAAAGAGGAGTTAACCTTTCTAACTATATCATTTAGAGCAGACTCTACTGAAACAGGAGTATCAATGAACATAACACTAGCAGCATTTTAGCCAAAGACTGTTATACTAGTTGTCTAGTCCATGTTTTATAAATGCGCAACAAGCATAAAACACAATTATATAAGGAATTGGCAACTCGTTCTCATTCTGAGAAATATGGTAGGCCATATGATTTCAACCTCTGAACAAAGTGGATAGTTCAAACAGTTGGAGATGGACAGAAAGGTGCATTCATAACACGTCAACTGTTCTACCTTGTTAGTTAGCAAATGGATCCAAGTTGGATAAACTTGAAATATAAAGATTAGCTGGCTACTCAATAGTACGTGGGATTGTGCTTGACAGATTGTTTATGAGACCTGTGTTCAATTTCTATAATGCCTGCTACAAGAACTTAGTCATTATTAGTGAATTGGCATTATGCATGGTTCTGATGACGTATCCCGAGTGAGCCATGTTTCCGTGAAACAAAGAACGTTACAATCTCTGATGTCTCTCTGGAAGGCAACCCTTGCTCAGATTTCGTCTACCTTGTTGTCAAGAGACTGGACATTGCTCGGGAGCGGTGCGCGATGTGCCCGTCTACGGAGCCTGACCAGAAGACCGCTCCGTTTGCCCCTTCTGCGGCGCCGTTGTTTTGGGTCGCTGGCTGGGATCCGATCCTTTGTCCTGGGTGGTGGACCAAACAGAGGATCCGCTTCGGGAAAGTCGTATTCCTGGTCGTAATGTTGTTGAGTTGAAGTTGCTCTTATATCCAATAGTTCCTCCCGACTGTATGTAAATAAACCTAAGATTTCCTGGGGTAACAATGTAAGAAATAACACATAAAAAAACAAAAAAGTTTCCTAAGAACGCGAAGCGAGGCGGCCATCTCTGTCGGCGAAGGAAGTCCTGAATTCATTAGATTATTGCTAACTGTTTGAAATGCAGTGTATTTTACTTTAATTGTACAACAAACCCTGTTTAGAGACAACAACAAAAAATCTCTATATACTGTATATACAGTGCCTTGCGGAAGTATTCGGCCCCCTTGAACTTTGCGACCTTTTGCCACATTTCAGGCTTCAAACATAAAGATATAAAACTGTATTTTTTTGTGAAGAATCAACAACAAGTGGGACACAGTCATGAAGTGGAACGACATTTATTGGATATTTCAAACTTTTTTAACAAATCAAAAACTGAAAAATTGGGCGTGCAAAATTATTCAGCCCCTTTACTTTCAGTGCAGCAAATTCTCTCCAGAAGTTCAGTGAGGATCTTTGAATGATCCAATGTTGACCTAAATGACTAATGATGATAAATACAATCCACCTGTGTGTAATCAAGTCTCCGTATAAATGCACCTGCACTGTGATAGTCTAAGAGGTCCGTTAAAAGCGCAGAGAGCATCATGAAGAACAAGGAACACACCAGGCAGGTCCGAGATACTGTTGTGAAGAAGTTTAAAGCCGGATTTGGATACAAAAAGATTTCCCAAGCTTTAAACATCCCAAGGAGCACTGTGCAAGCGATAATATTGAAATGGAAGGAGTATCAGACCACTGCAAATCTACCAAGACCTGGCCGTCCCTCTAAACTTTCAGCTCATACAAGGAGAAGACTGATCAGAGATGCAGCCAAGAGGCCCATGATCACTCTGGATGAACTGCAGAGATCTACAGCTGAGGTGGGAGACTCTGTCCATAGGACAACAATCAGTCGTATATTGCACAAATCTGGCCTTTATGGAAGAGTGGCAAGAAGAAAGCCATTTCTTAAAGATATCCATAAAAAGTGTTGTTTAAAGTTTGCCACAAGCCACCTGGGAGACACACCAAACATTTGGAAGAAGGTGCTCTGGTCAGATGAAACCAAAATTGAACTTTTTGGCAACAATGCAAAACGTTATGTTTGGCGTAAAAGCAACACAGCTCATCACCCTGAACACACCATCCCCACTGTCAAACATGGTGGTGGCAGCATCATGGTTTGGGCCTGCTTTTCTTCAGCAGGGACAGGGAAGATGGTTAAAATTGATGGGAAGATGGATGGAGCCAAATACAGGACCATTCTGGAAGAAAACCTGATGGAGTCTGCAAAAGACCTGAGACTGGGACGGAGATTTGTCTTCCAACAAGACAATGATCCAAAACATAAAGCAAAATCTACAATGGAATGGTTCAAAAATAAACATATCCAGGTGTTAGAATGGCCAAGTCAAAGTCCAGACCTGAATCCAATCGAGAATCTGTGGAAAGAACTGAAAACTGCTGTTCACAAATGCTCTCCATCCAACCTCACTGAGCTCGAGCTGTTTTGCAAGGAGGAATGGGAAAAAAATTCAGTCTCTCGATGTGCAAAACTGATAGAGACATACCCCAAGCGACTTACAGCTGTAATCGCAGCAAAAGGTGGCGCTACAAAGTATTAACTTAAGGGAGCTGAATAATTTTGCACGCCCAATTTTTTAGTTTTTGATTTGTTAAAAAAGTTTGAAATATCCAATAAATGTCGTTCCACTTCATGATTGTGTCCCACTTGTTGTTGATTCTTCACAAAAAAAATACAGTTTTATATCTTTATGTTTGAAGCCTGAAATGTGGCAAAAGGTCGCAAAGTTCAAGGGGGCCGAATACTTTCGCAAGGCACTGTATATCATGAATCACCCACAATTAATAAAAACAAATGTAGATATCATTTTTAGATCATATGGCTCAGTCCTACCTCTGTCTGCCACTCACCCCATCATTCTCCCATAAATAACACTCTTCCCCTCTCTCCTCTTTCTTCTCTCCATTTCCCCAGTAAAGCTATAAAAAAATCCATTCCATTTTTCATTTATTTCCCACCTTTCTATCACTTCACTCTTACTTCCTGTGACTGTTGTTCAATGACTTTCTTTAGACAAAGAGCTGTCCATTAATTTCTCTATAACCCCACAGCTGCTACTAAACAGCCAGCCTCTCCCTCCTCAGCAGATGGAGTTAAGACATTTACATATCATCTCCATAATAATATAATAATAATAATAATAATAATAATAATAAATTACATTTGAAGAGCGCTTTTCATTTACAGATGTCAATGACAAAGCTCTTTACATTGAAAGCAGAAATTAAGACACAGCAGACTCTGGGAAGATGTCCTCAAGTAGCTGTGAAATTTAATTCATCAAGATTTGACGTTTTGGAAAAGATTTGAACTGGTTAATGAAACACAAAAGCGATGGATGGGGGTTTAAATTAAGTGAATTCTGCCACAAACACGATTAGCATTCCTTATTTGCTTCACCACTGACAAATTACATGCCAGAATAAACAATATCACCAAGTCGCTTCTCATCTCCACATCCTCCCACAGCCAAACAGAAGATAAACGATGAATTAGAGACCGAAATTGTTCCTATATAGAACTGTCTGTTATGTTGTGATATTATCCAGAAGTATTTAAGATCAATTCGCAGCACGGAAGAGATAACTGTGTATGCAGCGAAAACAGAATTGTCCTGTCCTTTATTACCATAGAGGACACATGTGGCATGTCAAATAGGCAGAAATTGGATGTCTATCCAGTTATTACACACAGTATGTGTGGGTGTGTAGGAGAGTGTGGGGGGGACTCAGTGTGTGCGTCACTAACCAGCACTGTCTCCCTCTATGGTTCCCAGTTGACATTTTAAAAGCTAGAGAGAGTAAGACAGAGCTAGCTTTATGAAAACGGACAAACCCTCGTCACGGAGAGCGAGGGAGGCGGGGATTGGGACCAACAGAGAGAGGAAGAGGGGGACAGGGAAAGAGAGGAAGGGGCTAGGCCATTTCATTGATTTAAAATAGAAACAGGGGGAGGGAGAAGAGAGAGAGACAGACTGGCTACTGTAAGGCATGTTCTCATGATATAACACAATTACACAGACTGAAGACAGAGATTGAGATTAAATGAGAAAGGTAAAGAATGGAAAAGAAATCATTAAAATACATTTACAGACGTGCACGTGAATGACCTCATCGACACACACACACACACACACACACACACACACACACACACACACACACACGACTAACAATGTAGGGTACAGAACAGTCCAGCTCCACTTTATAAATGTAGGGGTACAGAACAGTCCAGCTCCACTTTATAAATGTAGGGTACAGAACAGTCCAGCTCCACTTTAAACATGTAGAGTACAGAACAGTCCAGCTCCACTTTATAAATGTAGGTACAGAACAGTCCAGGTCCACTTTAAACATGTAGAGTACAGAACAGTCCAGCTCCACTTTATAAATGTAGGTACAGAACAGTCCAGCTCCACTTTATAAATGTAGGTACAGAACAGTCCAGCTCCACTTTATAAATGTAGGTACAGAACAGACCAGCTCCACTATAAATCTGGAGTACAGAACAGTCCAGCTCCACTTTATAAATCTGGAGTACAGAACAGTCCAGCTCCACTTTATAAATGTAGGTACAGAACAGTCCAGCTCCACTTTATAAATGTAGGTACAGAACAGTCCAGCTCCACTTTATAAATGTAGGTACAGAACAGTCCAGCTCCACTTTATAAATGTAGGTACAGAACAGTCCAGCTCCACTTTATAAATGTAGGTACAGAACAGTCCAGCTCCACTTTATAAATCTGGAGTACAGAACAGTCCAGCTCCACTTTATAAATGTAGGGTACAGAACAGTCCAGCTCCACTTTATAAATGTAGGTACAGAACAGTCCAGCTCCACTTTATAAATGTAGGGTACAGAACAGTCCAGCCCCACTTTATAAATGTAGGTACAGAACAGTCCAGCTCCACTTTATAAATGTAGGTAAAGAAAAGACCAGCTCCACTTTATAAATGTAGGTACAGAACAGTCCAGCTCCACTTTATAAATGTAGGGTACAGAAAAGTCCAGCTCCACTTTATAAATGTAGGTACAGAACAGTCCAGCTCCACTTTATAAATGTAGGGTACAGAACAGTCCAGCTCCACTTTATAAATGTAGGGTACAGAACAGTCCAGCTCAACTTTATAAATTTAGGGTACAGAACAGTCCAGCTCCACTTTATAAATGTAGGGTACAGAACAGTCCAGCTCCAATTTATAAATGTAGGTACAGAACAGTCCAGCTCCACTTTATAAATGTAGGTACAGAACAGTCCAGCTCCACTTTATAAATGTAGGTACAGAACAGTCCAGCTCCACTTTATAAATGTAGGGTACAGAACAGTCCAGCTCCACTTTATAAATGTAGGTACAGAACAGTCCAGCCCCACTTTATAAATGTAGGTACATAACAGTCCAGCTCCACTTTATAAATGTAGAGTACAGAACAGTCCAGCTCCACTTTATAAATGTAGGGTACAGAACAGTCCAGCTCCACTTTATAAATGTAGGGTACAGAACAGTCCAGCTCCACTTTATAAATCTTGAGTACAGAACAGTCCAGCTCCACTTTATAAATGTAGGTACAGAACAGTCCAGCTCCACTTTATAAATGTAGGTACAGAACAGTCCAGCTCGACTTTATAAATGTAGGTACAGAACAGTCCAGCTCCAATTTCTAAATGTAGGTACAGAACAGTCCAGCTCCACTTTAAACATGTAGGGTACAGAACAGTCCAGCTCCACTTGATAAATGTAGAGTACAGAACAGTCCAGCTCCACTTTATAAATGTAGAGTACAGAACAGTCCAGCTCCACTATATAAATGTAGAGTACAGAACAGTCCAGCTCCACTTTATAAATCTGGAGTACAGAACAGTCCAGGTCCACTTTATAAATGTAGGTACAGAACAGTCCAGCTCCACTTTATAAATGTAGAGTACAGAACAGTCCAGGTCCACTTTATAAATCTGGAGTACAGAACAGTCCAGGTCCACTTTATAAATGTAGGGTACAGAACAGTCCAGGTCCACTTTAGAAATGTAGGGTACAGAACAGTCCAGGTCCACTTTATAAATCTGGAGTACAGAACAGTCCAGGTCCACTTTATAAATGTAGGGTACAGAACAGTCCAGGTCCACTTTATAAATGTAGGTACATAACAGTCCAAGTCCACTTTATAAATGTAGGTACAGAACAGTCCAGCTCCACTTTATAAATGTAGGTACAGAACAGTCCAACTCCACTTTATAAATGTAGGTACAGAACAGTCCAGCTCCACTTTATAAATCTGGAGTACAGAACAGTCCAGCTCCACGTTATAAATGTAGGGTACAGAACAGTCCAGCTCCACTTTATAAATGTAGGTACAGAACAGTCCAGCTCCACTTTATAAATGTAGAGTACAGAACAGTCCAGCTCCACTTTATAAATGTAGGTACAGAACAGTCCAGCTCCACTTTATAAATGTAGGTACAGAACAGTCCAGCTCCACTTTATAAATGTAGGTACAGAACAGTCCAGCTCCACTTTATAAATATTGAGTACAGAACAGTCCAGCTCCACTTTATAAATGTAGGTACAGAACAGTCCAGCTCCACTTTATAAATGTAGGTACAGAACAGTCCAGCTCCACTTTATAAATGTAGGTACAGAACAGTCCAGCTCCAATTTCTAAATGTAGGTACAGAACAGTCCAGCTCCACTTTAAACATGTAGGGTACAGAACAGTCCAGCTCCACTTGATAAATGTAGAGTACAGAACAGTCCAGCTCCACTTTATAAATGTAGAGTACAGAACAGTCCAGGTCCACTTTATAAATCTGGAGTACAGAACAGTCCAGGTCCACTTTATAAATGTAGGTACAGAACAGTCCAGCTCCACTTTATAAATGTAGAGTACAGAACAGTCCAGGTCCACTTTATAAATCTGGAGTACAGAACAGTCCAGGTCCACTTTATAAATGTAGGGTACAGAACAGTCCAGGTCCACTTTATAAATGTAGGGTACAGAACAGTCCAGGTCCACTTTATAAATCTGGAGTACAGAACAGTCCAGGTCCACTTTATAAATGTAGGGTACAGAACAGTCCAGGTCCACTTTATAAATGTAGGTACATAACAGTCCAAGTCCACTTTATAAATGTAGGTACAGAACAGTCCAGCTCCACTTTATAAATGTAGGTACAGAACAGACCAGCTCCACTATAAATCTGGAGTACAGAACAGTCCAGCTCCACTTTATAAATCTGGAGTACAGAACAGTCCAGCTCCACTTTATAAATGTAGGTACATAACAGTCCAAGTCCACTTTATAAATGTAGGTACAGAACAGTCCAGCTCCACTTTATAAATGTAGGTACAGAACAGTCCAACTCCACTTTATAAATGTAGGTACAGAACAGTCCAGCTCCACTTTATAAATCTGGAGTACAGAACAGTCCAGCTCCACGTTATAAATGTAGGGTACAGAACAGTCCAGCTCCACTTTATAAATGTAGGTACAGAACAGTCCAGCTCCACTTTATAAATGTAGAGTACAGAACAGTCCAGCTCCACTTTATAAATGTAGGTACAGAACAGTCCAGCTCCACTTTATAAATGTAGGTACAGAACAGTCCAGCTCCACTTTATAAATGTAGGTACAGAACAGTCCAGCTCCACTTTATAAATCTTGAGTACAGAACAGTCCAGCTCCACTTTATAAATGTAGGTACAGAACAGTCCAGCTCCACTTTATAAATGTAGGTACAGAACAGTCCAGCTCCACTTTATAAATGTAGGTACAGAACAGTCCAGCTCCAATTTCTAAATGTAGGTACAGAACAGTCCAGCTCCACTTTAAACATGTAGGGTACAGAACAGTCCAGCTCCACTTGATAAATGTAGAGTACAGAACAGTCCAGCTCCACTTTATAAATGTAGAGTACAGAACAGTCCAGGTCCACTATATAAATGTAGAGTACAGAACAGTCCAGGTCCACTTTATAAATCTGGAGTACAGAACAGTCCAGGTCCACTTTATAAATGTAGGTACAGAACAGTCCAGCTCCACTTTATAAATGTAGAGTACAGAACAGTCCAGGTCCACTTTATAAATCTGGAGTACAGAACAGTCCAGGTCCACTTTATAAATGTAGGGTACAGAACAGTCCAGGTCCACTTTATAAATGTAGGGTACAGAACAGTCCAGGTCCACTTTATAAATCTGGAGTACAGAACAGTCCAGGTCCACTTTATAAATGTAGGGTACAGAACAGTCCAGGTCCACTTTATAAATGTAGGTACATAACAGTCCAAGTCCACTTTATAAATGTAGGTACAGAACAGTCCAGCTCCACTTTATAAATGTAGGTACAGAACAGACCAGCTCCACTATAAATCTGGAGTACAGAACAGTCCAGCTCCACTTTATAAATCTGGAGTACAGAACAGTCCAGCTCCACTTTATAAATGTAGGTACAGAACAGTCCAGCTCCACTTTATAAATGTAGAGTACAGAACAGTCCAGCTCCACTTTATAAATGTAGGTACAGAACAGTCCAGCTCCACTTTATAAATGTAGGTACAGAACAGTCCAGCTCCACTTCATAAATGTAGGTACAGAACAGTCCAGCTCCACTTTATAAATGTAGGTACAGAACAGTCCAGCTCCACTTCATAAATCTGGAGTACAGAACAGTCCAGCTCCACTTTATAAATGTAGGGTAGAGAACAGTCCAGCTCCACTTTATAAATGTAGGTACGGAACAGTCCAGCTCCACTTTATAAATGTAGGTACGGAAAAGTCCAGCTCCACTTTATAAATGTAGGTACAGAACAGTCCAGCTCCACTTTATAAATGTAGGTACAGAACAGTCAAGTTCCACAATATAAATGTAGAGTACAGAACAGTCAAGTTCCACTTTATAAATGTAGAGTACAGAACAGTCCAGCTCCACTTTATAAATGTAGGTACAGAACAGTCCAGGTCCACTTTATAAATGTAGAGTACAGAACAGTCCAGCTCCACTTTATAAATGTAGGTACAGAACAGTCCAGGTCCACTTTATAAATGTAGGTACAGAACAGTCCAGGTCCACTTTATAAATGTAGAGTACAGAACAGTCCAGCTCCACTTTATAAATGTAAGGTACAGAACAGTCCAGGTCCACTTTATAAATGTAGAGTACAGAACAGTCCAGCTCCACTTTATAAATGTAGGTACAGAACAGTCCAGCTCCACTTTATAAATGTAGGTACAGAACAGTCCAGGTCCACTTTATAAATGTAGAGTACAGAACAGTCCAGCTCCACTTTATAAATGTAGGGTACAGAACAGTCCAGGTCCACTTTATAAATGAGGAGTACAGAACAGTCCAGCTCCACTTTATAAATGTAGGTACAGAACAGTCCCATATAGAACAGTCCAGCTCCACTTTATAAATGTAGGTACAGAACAGTCCAGCTCCACTTTATAAATGTAGGTACAGAACAGTCCAGGTCCACTTTATAAATGTAGGGTACATAACAGTCCAGGTCCACTTTATAAATTTAGGGTACAGAACAGTCCAGGTCCACTTTATAAATGTAGGGTACAGAACAGTCCAGGTCCACTTTATAAATGTAGGGTACAGAACAGTCCAGGTCCACTTTATAAATGTATGTACAGAACAGTCCCATATAGAACAGTCCAGCTCCACTTTATAAATGTAGGGTACAGAACAGTCCAGGTCCACTTTATAAATGAGGAGTACAGAACAGTCCAGCTCCACTTTATAAATGTAGGTACAGAACAGTCCCATATAGAACAGTCCAGCTCCACTTTATAAATGTAGGTACAGAACAGTCCAGCTCCACTTTATAAATGTAGGTACAGAACAGTCCAGGTCCACTTTATAAATGTAGGGTACATAACAGTCCAGGTCCACTTTATAAATGTAGGGTACAGAACAGTCCAGGTCCACTTTATAAATGTAGGGTACAGAACAGTCCAGGTCCACTTTATAAATGTAGGGTACAGAACAGTCCAGGTCCACTTTATAAATGTAGGGTACAGAACAGTCCAGGTCCACTTTATAAATGTATGTACAGAACAGTCCCATATAGAACAGTCCAGCTCCACTTTATAAATGTAGGGTACAGAACAGTCCAGGTCCACTTTATAAATGTAGGGTACAGAACAGTCCAGGTCCACTTTATAAATGTAGGTACAGAACAGTCCAGCTCCAATTTCTAAATGTAGGTACAGAACAGTCCAGCTCCACTTTAAACATGTAGGGTACAGAACAGTCCAGCTCCACTTGATAAATGTAGAGTACAGAACAGTCCAGCTCCACTTTATAAATGTAGAGTACAGAACAGTCCAGCTCCATTATATAAATGTAGAGTACAGAACAGTCCAGCTCCACTTTATAAATCTGGAGTACAGAACAGTCCAGGTCCACTTTATAAATGTAGGTACAGAACAGTCCAGCTCCACTTTATAAATGTAGAGTACAGAACAGTCCAGGTCCACTTTATAAATCTGGAGTACAGAACAGTCCAGGTCCACTTTATAAATGTAGGGTACAGAACAGTCCAGGTCCACTTTAGAAATGTAGGGTACAGAACAGTCCAGGTCCACTTTATAAATCTGGAGTACAGAACAGTCCAGGTCCACTTTATAAATGTAGGGTACAGAACAGTCCAGGTCCACTTTATAAATGTAGGTACATAACAGTCCAAGTCCACTTTGTAAATGTAGGTACAGAACAGTCCAGCTCCACTTTATAAATGTAGGTACAGAACAGACCAGCTCCACTATAAATCTGGAGTACAGAACAGTCCAGCTCCACTTTATAAATCTGGAGTACAGAACAGTCCAGCTCCACGTTATAAATGTAGGGTACAGAACAGTCCAGCTCCACTTTATAAATGTAGGTACAGAACAGTCAAGCTCCACTTTATAAATGTAGAGTACAGAACAGTCCAGCTCCACTTTATAAATGTAGGTACAGAACAGTCCAGCTCCACTTTATAAATGTAGGTACAGAACAGTCCAGCTCCACTTTATAAATGTAGGTACAGAACAGTCCAGCTCCACTTCATAAATGTAGGTACAGAACAGTCCAGCTCCACTTTATAAATCTTGAGTACAGAACAGTCCAGCTCCACTTTATAAATGTAGGTACAGAACAGTCCAGCTCCACTTTATAAATGTAGGTACAGAACAGTCCAGCTCCACTTTATAAATGTAGAGTACAGAACAGTCCAGGTCCACTATATAAATGTAGAGTACAGAACAGTCCAGGTCCACTTTATAAATCTGGAGTACAGAACAGTCCAGGTCCACTTTATAAATGTAGGTACAGAACAGTCCAGCTCCACTTTATAAATGTAGAGTACAGAACAGTCCAGGTCCACTTTATAAATCTGGAGTACAGAACAGTCCAGGTCCACTTTATAAATGTAGGGTACAGAACAGTCCAGGTCCACTTTATAAATGTAGGGTACAGAACAGTCCAGGTCCACTTTATAAATCTGGAGTACAGAACAGTCCAGGTCCACTTTATAAATGTAGGGTACAGAACAGTCCAGGTCCACTTTATAAATGTAGGTACATAACAGTCCAGCTCCACTTTATAAATGTAGGTACAGAACAGACCAGCTCCACTATAAATCTGGAGTACAGAACAGTCCAGCTCCACTTTATAAATCTGGAGTACAGAACAGTCCAGCTCCACTTTATAAATGTAGGGTACAGAACAGTACAGCTCCACTTTATAAATGTAGGTACAGAACAGTCCAGCTCCACTTTATAAATGTAGAGTACAGAACAGTCCAGCTCCACTTTATAAATGTAGGTACAGAACAGTCCAGCTCCACTTTATAAATGTAGGTACAGAACAGTCCAGCTCCACTTTATAAATGTAGGTACAGAACAGTCCAGCTCCACTTTATAAATGTAGGTACAGAACAGTCCAGCTCCACTTCATAAATCTGGAGTACAGAACAGTCCAGCTCCACTTTATAAATGTAGGTACGGAAAAGTCCAGCTCCACTTTATAAATGTAGGTACAGAACAGTCCAGCTCCACTTTATAAATGTAGGTACAGAAAAGTCCAGCTCCACTTTATAAATGTAGGTACAGAACAGTCCAGCTCCACTTTATAAATGTAGGTACAGAACAGTCAAGCTCCACTTTATAAATGTAGAGTACAGAACAGTCCAGCTCCACTTTATAAATGTAGGTACAGAACAGTCCAGGTCCACTTTATAAATGTAGAGTACAGAACAGTGCAGCTCCACTTTATAAATGTAGGTACAGAACAGTCCCATATAGAACAGTCCAGCTCCACTTTATAAATGTTGGTACAGAACAGTCCAGCTCCACTTTATAAATGTAGGTACAGAACAGTCCAGGTCCACTTTATAAATCTGGAGTACAGAACAGTCCAGGTCCACTTTATAAATGTAGGGTACATAACAGTCCAGGTCCACTTTATAAATGTAGGGTACAGAACAGTCCAGGTCCACTTTATAAATGTAGGGTACAGAACAGTCCAGGTCCACTTTATAAATGTATGTACAGAACAGTCCCATATAGAACAGTCCAGCTCCACTTTATAAATGTAGGGTACAGAACAGTCCAGGTCCACTTTATAAATGTAGGGTACAGAACAGTCCAGGTCCACTTTATAAATCTTGAGTACAGAACAGTCCAGCTCCACTTTATAAATGTAGGAACAGAACAGTCCAGCTCCACTTTATAAATGTAGGGTACAGAACAGTCCAGGTCCACTTTATAAATGTAGGGTACAGAACAGTCCAGGTCCACTTTATAAATGTAGGGTACAGAACAGTCCAGCTCCACTTTATAAATGTAGGTACAGAACAGTCCAGCTCCACTTTATAAATGTAGGTACAGAACAGTCCAGCTCCACTTTATAAATCTAGGTACAGAACAGTCCAACTCCACTTTATAAATGTAGAGTACAGAACATTCAAGTTCCACTTTATAAATGTAGAGTACAGAACAGTCCAGCTCCACTTTATAAATGTAGGTACAGAACAGTCCAGGTCCACTTTATAAATGTAGAGTACAGAACAGTCCAGCTCCACTTTATAAATGTAGGTACAGAACAGTCCAGGTCCACTTTATAAATGTAGGTACAGAACAGTCCAGGTCCACTTTATAAATGTAGAGTACAGAACAGTCCAGCTCCACTTTATAAATGTAAGGTACAGAACAGTCCAGGTCCACTTTATAAATGTAGAGTACAGAACAGTCCAGCTACACTTTATAAATGTAGGTACAGAACAGTCCAGCTCCACTTTATAAATGTAGGTACAGAACAGTCCAGGTCCACTTTATAAATGTAGAGTACAGAACAGTCCAGCTCCACTTTATAAATGTAGGGTACAGAACAGTCCAGGTCCACTTTATAAATGTAGGGTACAGAACAGTCCAGGTCCACTTTATAAATCTTGAGTACAGAACAGTCCAGCTCCACTTTATAAATGTAGGTACAGAACAGTCCAGCTCCACTTTATAAATGTAGGGTACAGAACAGTCCAGGTCCACTTTATAAATGTAGGGTACAGAACAGTCCAGGTCCACTTTATAAATGTAGGGTACAGAACAGTCCAGCTCCACTTTATAAATGTAGGTACAGAACAGTCCAGCTCCACTTTATAAATGTAGGTACAGAACAGTCCAGCTCCACTTTATAAATCTAGGTACAGAACAGTCCAACTCCACTTTATAAATGTAGGTACAGAACAGTCAAGTTCCACAATATAAATGTAGAGTACAGAAAAGACCAGCTCCACTTTATAAATGTAGGTACAGAACAGTCAAGTTCCACAATATAAATGTAGAGTACAGAACAGTCCAGCTACACTTTATAAATGTAGGTACAGAACAGTTCAGCTCCACTTTATAAATGTAGGGTACATAACAGTCCAGGTCCACTTTATAAATGTAGGGTACAGAACAGTCCAGGTCCACTTTATAAATGTAGGGTACAGAACAGTCCAGGTCCACTTTATAAATGTATGTACAGAACAGTCCCATATAGAACAGTCCAGCTTCACTTTATAAATGTAGGGTACAGAACAGTCCAGGTCCACTTTATAAATGTAGGGTACAGAACAGTCCAGGTCCACTTTATAAATCTTGAGTACAGAACAGTCCAGCTCCACTTTATAAATGTAGGTACAGAACAGTCCAGCTCCACTTTATAAATGTAGGGTACAGAACAGTCCAGGTCCACTTTATAAATGTAGGGTACAGAACAGTCCAGGTCCACTTTATAAATGTAGGGTACAGAACAGTCCAGCTCCACTTTATAAATGTAGGTACAGAACAGTCCAGCTCCACTTTATAAATGTAGGTACAGAACAGTCCAGCTCCACTTTATAAATCTAGGTACAGAACAGTCCAACTCCACTTTATAAATGTAGGTACAGAACAGTCAAGTTCCACAATATAAATGTAGAGTACAGAAAAGACCAGCTCCACTTTATAAATGTAGGTACAGAACAGTCAAGTTCCACAATATAAATGTAGAGTACAGAAAAGACCAGCTCCACTTTATAAATGTAGAGTACAGAACAGTCCAGCTCCACTTTATAAATGTAGGTACAGAACAGTTCAGCTCCACTTTATAAATGTAGGGTACAGAACAGTCCAGCTCCACTTTATAAATGTAGAGTACAGAACAGTCCAGGTCCACTTTATAAATGTAGGTACAGAAGAGTCCAGGTCCACTTTATAAATGTAGGGTACAGAACAGTCCAGGTCCACTTTATAAATGTAGGTACAGAACAGTCCAGCTCCACTTTATAAATGTAGGTACAGAACAGTCCAGCTCCACTTTATAAATCTGGAGTACAGAACAGTCCAGGTCCAGTTTATAAATGTAGGGTACAGAACAGTCCAGGTCCACTTTATAAATGTATGTACAGAACAGTCCCATATAGAACAGTCCAGCTCCACTTTATAAATGTAGGGTACAGAACAGTCCAGGTCCACTTTATAAATGTAGGGTACAGAACAGTCCAGGTCCACTTTATAAATCTTGAGTACAGAACAGTCCAGCTCCACTTTATAAATGTAGGTACAGAACAGTCCAGCTCCACTTTACAAATGTAGGGTACAGAACAGTCCAGGTCCACTTTATAAATGTAGGATACAGAACAGTCCAGGTCCACTTTATAAATGTAGGGTACAGAACAGTCCAGCTCCACTTTATAAATGTAGGTACAGAACAGTCCAGCTCCACTTTATAAATGTAGGTACAGAACAGTCCAGCTCCACTTTATAAATCTAGGTACAGAACAGTCCAACTCCACTTTATAAATGTAGGTACCGAACAGTCAAGTTCCACAATATAAATGTAGAGTACAGAAAAGACCAGCTCCACTTTATAAATGTAGGTACAGAACAGTCAAGTTCCACAATATAAATGTAGAGTACAGAAAAGACCAGCTCCGCTTTATAAATGTAGAGTACAGAACAGTCCAGCTACACTTTATAAATGTAGGTACAGAACAGTTCAGCTCCACTTTATAAATGTAGGGTACAGAACAGTCCAGCTCCACTTTATAAATGTAGAGTACAGAACAGTCCAGGTCCACTTTATAAATGTAGGTACAGAACAGTCCAGGTCCACTTTATAAATGTAGGTACAGAACAGTCCAGCTCCACTTTATAAATGTAGGTACAGAACAGTCCAGCTCCACTTTATAAATCTGGAGTACAGAACAGTCCAGGTCCACTTTATAAATGTAGGGTACAGAACAGTCCAGGTCCACTTTATAAATGTATGTACAGAACAGTCCCATATAGAACAGTCCAGCTCCACTTTATAAATGTAGGGTACAGAACAGTCCAGGTCCACTTTATAAATGTAGGGTACAGAACAGTCCAGGTCCACTTTATAAATCTTGAGTACAGAACAGTCCAGCTCCACTTTATAAATGTAGGTACAGAACAGTCCAGCTCCACTTTACAAATGTAGGGTACAGAACAGTCCAGGTCCACTTTATAAATGTAGGATACAGAACAGTCCAGGTCCACTTTATAAATGTAGGGTACAGAACAGTCCAGCTCCACTTTATAAATGTAGGTACAGAACAGTCCAGCTCCACTTTATAAATGTAGGTACAGAACAGTCCAGCTCCACTTTATAAATCTAGGTACAGAACAGTCCAACTCCACTTTATAAATGTAGGTACCGAACAGTCAAGTTCCACAATATAAATGTAGAGTACAGAAAAGACCAGCTCCACTTTATAAATGCAGGTACAGAACAGTCAAGTTCCACAATATAAATGTAGAGTACAGAAAAGACCAGCTCCGCTTTATAAATGTAGAGTACAGAACAGTCCAGCTACACTTTATAAATGTAGGTACAGAACAGTTCAGCTCCACTTTATAAATGTAGGGTACAGAACAGTCCAGCTCCACTTTATAAATGTAGAGTACAGAACAGTCCAGGTCCACTTTATAAATGTAGGTACAGAACAGTCCAGGTCCACTTTATAAATGTAGGGTACAGAACAGTCCAGGTCCACTTTATAAATGTAGGGTACAGAACAGTCCAGGTCCAATTTATAAATGTAGGTACAGAACAGTCCAGCTCCACTTTATAAATGTAGGTACAGAACAGTCCAGCTCCACTTTATAAATCTGGAGTACAGAACAGTCCAGGTCCACTTTATAAATGTAGGGTACAGAACAGTCCAGGTCCACTTTATAAATGTATGTACAGAACAGTCCCATATAGAACAGTCGAGCTCCACTTTATAAATGTAGGTACAGAACAGTCCAGGTCCACTTTATAAATGTAGGGTACAGAACAGTCCAGGTCCACTTTATAAATGTAGGGTAAAGAACAGTCCAGGTCCACTTTATAAATGTATGTACAGAACAGTCCCATATAGAACAGTCCAGCTCCACTTTATAAATGTACGGTACAGAACAGTCCAGGTCCACTTTATAAATGTAGGGTACAGAACAGTCCAGGTCCACTTTATAAATCT
Source organism: Oncorhynchus clarkii lewisi (assembly GCF_045791955.1). NCBI lineage: Eukaryota > Metazoa > Chordata > Actinopteri > Salmoniformes > Salmonidae > Oncorhynchus > Oncorhynchus clarkii. Next base: position 16,120,009 of record NC_092149.1, on the reverse strand, counting down.
TGAGTACAGAACAGTCCAGCTCCACTTTATAAATGTAGGTACAGAACAGTCCAGCTCCACTTTATAAATGTAGGGTACAGAACAGTCCAGGTCCACTATATAAATGTAGGGTACAGAACAGTCCAGGTCCACTTTATAAATGTAGGGTACAGAACAGTCCCATATAGAACAGTCCAGCTCCACTTTATAAATGTAGGGTACAGAACAGTCCAGGTCCACTTTATAAATGTAGGGTACAGAACAGTCCAGGTCCACTTTATAAATGTAGGTACAGAAAAGACCAGTTCCACTTTATAAATGTAGGTACAGAACAGTCAAGTTCCACAATATAAATGTAGAGTACAGAAAAGACCAGCTCCACTTTATAAATGTAGAGTACAGAACAGTCCAGCTACACTTTATAAATGTAGGTACAGAACAGTTCAGCTCCACTTTATAAATGTAGGGTACAGAACAGTCCAGCTCCACTTTATAAATGTAGAGTACAGAACAGTCCAGGTCCACTTTATAAATGTAGGTACAGAACAGTCCAGGTCCACTTTATAAATGTAGGGTACAGAACAGTCCAGCTCCACTTTATAAATGTAGGGTACAGAACAGTCCAGGTCCACTTTATAAATGTAGGGTACAGAACAGTCCAGGTCCACTTTATAAATCTTGAGTACAGAACAGTCCAGCTCCACTTTATAAATGTAGGTACAGAACAGTCCAGCTCCACTTTATAAATGTAGGGTACAGAACAGTCCAGGTCCACTTTATAAATGTAGGGTACAGAACAGTCCAGGTCCACTTTATAAATGTAGGGTACAGAAAAATCCCATATAGAACAGTCCAGCTCCACTTTATAAATGTAGGGTACAGAACAGTCCAGGTCCACTTTATAAATGTAGGGTACAGAACAGTCCAGGTCCACTTTATAAATGTAGGGTACAGAACAGTCCAGGTCCACTTTATAAATGTATGTACAGAACAGTCCCATATAGAACAGTCCAGCTCCACTTTATAAATGTAGGGTACAGAACAGTCCAGGTCCACTTTATAAATGTAGGGTACAGAACAGTCCAGGTCCACTTTATAAATCTTGAGTACAGAACAGTCCAGCTCCACTTTATAAATGTAGGTACAGAACAGTCCAGCTCCACTTTATAAATGTAGGGTACAGAACAGTCCAGGTCCACTTTATAAATGTAGGGTACAGAACAGTCCAGGTCCACTTTATAAATGTAGGGTACAGAACAGTCCAGCTCCACTTTATACATGTAGGTACAGAACAGTCCAGCTCCACTTTATAAATCTAGGTACAGAACAGTCCAGCTCCACTTTATAAATCGAGGTACAGAACAGTCCAACTCCACTTTATAAATGTAGGTACAGAACAGTCAAGTTCCACAATATAAATGTAGAGTACAGAAAAGACCAGCTCCACTTTATAAATGTAGGTACAGAACAGTCAAGTTCCACAATATAAATGTAGAGTACAGAAAAGACCAGCTCCACTTTATAAATGTAGAGTACAGAACAGTCCAGCTACACTTTATAAATGTAGGTACAGAACAGTTCAGCTCCACTTTATAAATGTAGGGTACAGAACAGTCCAGCTCCACTTTATAAATGTAGAGTACAGAACAGTCCAGGTCCACTTTATAAATGTAGGTACAGAACAGTCCAGGTCCACTTTATAAATGTAGGGTACAGAACAGTCCAGGTCCACTTTATAAATGTAGGTACAGAACAGTCCAGCTCCACTTTATAAATGTAGGTACAGAACAGTCCAGCTCCACTTTATAAATCTGGAGTACAGAACAGTCCAGGTCCACTTTATAAATGTAGGGTACAGAACAGTCCAGGTCCACTTTATAAATGTATGTACAGAACAGTCCCATATAGAACAGTCCAGCTCCACTTTATAAATGTAGGGTACAGAACAGTCCAGGTCCACTTTATAAATGTAGGGTACAGAACAGTCCAGGTCCACTTTATAAATCTTGAGTACAGAACAGTCCAGCTCCACTTTATAAATGTAGGTACAGAACAGTCCAGCTCCACTTTACAAATGTAGGGTACAGAACAGTCCAGGTCCACTTTATAAATGTAGGATACAGAACAGTCCAGGTCCACTTTATAAATGTAGGGTACAGAACAGTCCAGCTCCACTTTATAAATGTAGGTACAGAACAGTCCAGCTCCACTTTATAAATGTAGGTACAGAACAGTCCAGCTCCACTTTATAAATCTAGGTACAGAACAGTCCAACTCCACTTTATAAATGTAGGTACCGAACAGTCAAGTTCCACAATATAAATGTAGAGTACAGAAAAGACCAGCTCCACTTTATAAATGTAGGTACAGAACAGTCAAGTTCCACAATATAAATGTAGAGTACAGAAAAGACCAGCTCCGCTTTATAAATGTAGAGTACAGAACAGTCCAGCTACACTTTATAAATGTAGGTACAGAACAGTTCAGCTCCACTTTATAAATGTAGGGTACAGAACAGTCCAGCTCCACTTTATAAATGTAGAGTACAGAACAGTCCAGGTCCACTTTATAAATGTAGGTACAGAACAGTCCAGGTCCACTTTATAAATGTAGGTACAGAACAGTCCAGCTCCACTATATAAATGTAGGTACAGAACAGTCCAGCTCCACTTTATAAATCTGGAGTACAGAACAGTCCAGGTCCACTTTATAAATGTAGGGTACAGAACAGTCCAGGTCCACTTTATAAATGTATGTACAGAACAGTCCCATATAGAACAGTCCAGCTCCACTTTATAAATGTAGGGTACAGAACAGTCCAGGTCCACTTTATAAATGTAGGGTACAGAACAGTCCAGGTCCACTTTATAAATCTTGAGTACAGAACAGTCCAGCTCCACTTTATAAATGTAGGTACAGAACAGTCCAGCTCCACTTTACAAATGTAGGGTACAGAACAGTCCAGGTCCACTTTATAAATGTAGGATACAGAACAGTCCAGGTCCACTTTATAAATGTAGGGTACAGAACAGTCCAGCTCCACTTTATAAATGTAGGTACAGAACAGTCCAGCTCCACTTTATAAATGTAGGTACAGAACAGTCCAGCTCCACTTTATAAATCTAGGTACAGAACAGTCCAACTCCACTTTATAAATGTAGGTACCGAACAGTCAAGTTCCACAATATAAATGTAGAGTACAGAAAAGACCAGCTCCACTTTATAAATGTAGGTACAGAACAGTCAAGTTCCACAATATAAATGTAGAGTACAGAAAAGACCAGCTCCGCTTTATAAATGTAGAGTACAGAACAGTCCAGCTACACTTTATAAATGTAGGTACAGAACAGTTCAGCTCCACTTTATAAATGTAGGGTACAGAACAGTCCAGCTCCACTTTATAAATGTAGAGTACAGAACAGTCCAGGTCCACTTTATAAATGTAGGTACAGAACAGTCCAGGTCCACTTTATAAATGTAGGGTACAGAACAGTCCAGGTCCACTTTATAAATGTAGGGTACAGAACAGTCCAGGTCCACTTTATAAATGTAGGTACAGAACAGTCCAGCTCCACTTTATAAATGTAGGTACAGAACAGTCCAGCTCCACTTTATAAATCTGGAGTACAGAACAGTCCAGGTCCACTTTATAAATGTAGGGTACAGAACAGTCCAGGTCCACTTTATAAATGTATGTACAGAACAGTCCCATATAGAACAGTCCAGCTCCACTTTATAAATGTAGGTACAGAACAGTCCAGGTCCACTTTATAAATCTGGAGTACAGAACAGTCCAGGTCCACTTTATAAATGTAGGGTACATAACAGTCCAGGTCCACTTTATAAATGTAGGGTACAGAACAGTCCAGGTCCACTTTATAAATGTAGGGTACAGAACAGTCCAGGTCCACTTTATAAATGTATGTACAGAACAGTCCCATATAGAACAGTCCAGCTCCACTTTATAAATGTACGGTACAGAACAGTCCAGGTCCACTTTATAAATGTAGGGTACAGAACAGTCCAGGTCCACTTTATAAATCTTGAGTACAGAACAGTCCAGCTCCACTTTATAAATGTAGGTACAGAACAGTCCAGCTCCACTTTATAAATGTAGGGTACAGAACAGTCCAGGTCCACTTTATAAATGTAGGGTACAGAACAGTCCAGGTCCACTTTATAAATGTAGGGTACAGAACAGTCCCATATAGAACAGTCCAGCTCCACTTTATAAATGTAGGGTACAGAATAGTCCAGGTCCACTTTATAAATGTAGGGTACAGAACAGTCCAGGTCCACTTTATAAATGTAGGTACAGAAAAGACCAGTTCCACTTTATAAATGTAGGTACAGAACAGTCAAGTTCCACAATATAAATGTAGAGTACAGAAAAGACCAGCTCCACTTTATAAATGTAGAGTACAGAACAGTCCAGCTACACTTTATAAATGTAGGTACAGAACAGTCCAGGTCCACTTTATAAATGTAGGGTACAGAACAGTCCAGGTCCACTTTATAAATGTAGGGTACAGAACAGTCCCATATAGAACAGTCCAGCTCCACTTTATAAATGTAGGGTACAGAATAGTCCAGGTCCACTTTATAAATGTAGGGTACAGAACAGTCCAGGTCCACTTTATAAATGTAGGTACAGAAAAGACCAGTTCCACTTTATAAATGTAGGTACAGAACAGTCAAGTTCCACAATATAAATGTAGAGTACAGAAAAGACCAGCTCCACTTTATAAATGTAGAGTACAGAACAGTCCAGCTACACTTTATAAATGTAGGTACAGAACAGTTCAGCTCCACTTTATAAATGTAGGGTACAGAACAGTCCAGCTCCACTTTATAAATGTAGAGTACAGAACAGTCCAGGTCCACTTTATAAATGTAGGTACAGAACAGTCCAGGTCCACTTTATAAATGTAGGGTACAGAACAGTCCAGGTCCACTTTATAAATGTAGGGTACAGAACAGTCCAGGTCCACTTTATAAATGTAGGTACAGAACAGTCCAGCTCCACTTTATAAATGTAGGGTACAGAACAGTCCAGCTCCACTTTATAAATGTATGTACAGAACAGTCCCATATAGAACAGTCCAGCTCCACTTTATAAATGTAGGTACAGAACAGTCCAGGTCCACTTTATAAATCTGGAGTACAGAACAGTCCAGGTCCACTTTATAAATGTAGGGTACATAACAGTCCAGGTCCACTTTATAAATGTAGGGTACAGAACAGTCCAGGTCCACTTTATAAATGTAGGGTACAGAACAGTCCAGGTCCACTTTATAAATGTATGTACAGAACAGTCCCATATAGAACAGTCCAGCTCCACTTTATAAATGTACGGTACAGAACAGTCCAGGTCCACTTTATAAATGTAGGGTACAGAACAGTCCAGGTCCACTTTATAAATCTTGAGTACAGAACAGTCCAGCTCCACTTTATAAATGTAGGTACAGAACAGTCCAGCTCCACTTTATAAATGTAGGGTACAGAACAGTCCAGGTCCACTTTATAAATGTAGGGTACAGAACAGTCCAGGTCCACTTTATAAATGTAGGGTACAGAACAGTCCCATATAGAACAGTCCAGCTCCACTTTATAAATGTAGGGTACAGAACAGTCCAGGTCCACTTTATAAATGTAGGGTACAGAACAGTCCAGGTCCACTTTATAAATGTAGGTACAGAAAAGACCAGTTCCACTTTATAAATGTAGGTACAGAACAGTCAAGTTCCACAATATAAATGTAGAGTACAGAAAAGACCAGCTCCACTTTATAAATGTAGAGTACAGAACAGTCCAGCTACACTTTATAAATGTAGGTACAGAACAGTTCAGCTCCACTTTATAAATGTAGGGTACAGAACAGTCCAGCTCCACTTTATAAATGTAGAGTACAGAACAGTCCAGGTCCACTTTATAAATGTAGGTACAGAACAGTCCAGGTCCACTTTATAAATGTAGGGTACAGAACAGTCCAGGTCCACTTTATAAATGTAGGGTACAGAACAGTCCAGGTCCACTTTATAAATGTAGGTACAGAACAGTCCAGCTCCACTTTATAAATGTAGGGTACAGAACAGTCCAGCTCCACTTTATAAATGTAGGGTACAGAACAGTCCAGGTCCACTTTATAAATGTAGGGTACAGAACAGTCCAGGTCCACTTTATAAATCTTGAGTACAGAACAGTCCAGCTCCACTTTATAAATGTAGGTACAGAACAGTCCAGCTCCACTTTATAAATGTAGGGTACAGAACAGTCCAGGTCCACTTTATAAATGTAGGGTACAGAACAGTCCAGGTCCACTTTATAAATGTAGGGTACAGAAAAATCCCATATAGAACAGTCCAGCTCCACTTTATAAATGTAGGGTACAGAACAGTCCAGGTCCACTTTATAAATGTAGGGTACAGAACAGTCCAGGTCCACTTTATAAATGTAGGTACAGAACAGTCCAGCTCCACTTTATAAATGTAGGTACAGAACAGTCCAGCTCCACTTTATAAATCTTGAGTACAGAACAGTCCAACTCCACTTTATAAATGTAGGTACCGAACAGTCAAGTTCCACAATATAAATGTAGAGTACAGAAAAGACCAGCTCCACTTTATAAATGTAGGTACAGAACAATCAAGTTCCACAATATAAATGTAGAGTACAGAAAAGACCAGCTCCACTTTATAAATGTATGTACAGAACAGTCCCATATAGAACAGTCCAGCTCCACTTTATAAATGTAGGGTACAGAACAGTCCAGGTCCACTTTATAAATGTAGGGTACAGAACAGTCCAGGTCCACTTTATAAATCTTGAGTACAGAACAGTCCAGCTCCACTTTATAAATGTAGGTACAGAACAGTCCAGCTCCACTTTATAAATGTAGGGTACAGAACAGTCCAGGTCCACTTTATAAATGTAGGGTACAGAACAGTCCAGGTCCACTTTATAAATGTAGGGTACAGAACAGTCCAGCTCCACTTTATAAATGTAGGTACAGAACAGTCCAGCTCCACTTTATAAATGTAGGTACAGAACAGTCCAGCTCCACTTTATAAATCTAGGTACAGAACAGTCCAACTCCACTTTATAAATGTAGGTACAGAACAGTCAAGTTCCACAATATAAATGTAGAGTACAGAAAAGACCAGCTCCACTTTATAAATGTAGGTACAGAACAGTCAAGTTCCACAATATAAATGTAGAGTACAGAAAAGACCAGCTCCACTTCATAAATGTAGAGTACAGAACAGTCCAGCTACACTTTATAAATGTAGGTACAGAACAGTTCAGCTCCACTTTATAAATGTAGGGTACATAACAGTCCAGGTCCACTTTATAAATGTAGGGTACAGAACAGTCCAGGTCCACTTTATAAATGTAGGGTACAGAACAGTCCAGGTCCACTTTATAAATGTATGTACAGAACAGTCCCATATAGAACAGTCCAGCTCCACTTTATAAATGTAGGGTACAGAACAGTCCAGGTCCACTTTATAAATGTAGGGTACAGAACAGTCCAGGTCCACTTTATAAATCTTGAGTACAGAACAGTCCAGCTCCACTTTATAAATGTAGGTACAGAACAGTCCAGCTCCACTTTATAAATGTAGGGTACAGAACAGTCCAGGTCCACTTTATAAATGTAGGGTACAGAACAGTCCAGGTCCACTTTATAAATGTAGGGTACAGAACAGTCCAGCTCCACTTTATAAATGTAGGTACAGAACAGTCCAGCTCCACTTTATAAATGTAGGTACAGAACAGTCCAGCTCCACTTCATAAATCTAGGTACAGAACAGTCCAACTCCACTTTATAAATGTAGGTACAGAACAGTCAAGTTCCACAATATAAATGTAGAGTACAGAAAAGACCAGCTCCACTTTATAAATGTAGAGTACAGAACAGTCCAGCTACACTTTATAAATGTAGGTACAGAACAGTTCAGCTCCACTTTATAAATGTAGGGTACAGAACAGTCCAGCTCCACTTTATAAATGTAGAGTACAGAACAGTCCAGGTCCACTTTATAAATGTAGGTACAGAACAGTCCAGGTCCACTTTATAAATGTAGGGTACAGAACAGTCCAGGTCCACTTTATAAATGTAGGTACAGAACAGTCCAGCTCCACTTTATAAATGTAGGTACAGAACAGTCCAGCTCCACTTTATAAATCTGGAGTACAGAACAGTCCAGGTCCACTTTATAAATGTAGGGTACAGAACAGTCCAGGTCCACTTTATAAATGTATGTACAGAACAGTCCCATATAGAACAGTCCAGCTCCACTTTATAAATGTAGGGTACAGAACAGTCCAGGTCCACTTTATAAATGTAGGGTACAGAACAGTCCAGGTCCACTTTATAAATCTTGAGTACAGAACAGTCCAGCTCCACTTTATAAATGTAGGTACAGAACAGTCCAGCTCCACTTTACAAATGTAGGGTACAGAACAGTCCAGGTCCACTTTATAAATGTAGGATACAGAACAGTCCAGGTCCACTTTATAAATGTAGGGTACAGAACAGTCCAGCTCCACTTTATAAATGTAGGTACAGAACAGTCCAGCTCCACTTTATAAATGTAGGTACAGAACAGTCCAGCTCCACTTTATAAATCTAGGTACAGAACAGTCCAACTCCACTTTATAAATGTAGGTACCGAACAGTCAAGTTCCACAATATAAATGTAGAGTACAGAAAAGACCAGCTCCACTTTATAAATGTAGGTACAGAACAGTCAAGTTCCACAATATAAATGTAGAGTACAGAAAAGACCAGCTCCACTTTATAAATGTAGAGTACAGAACAGTCCAGCTACACTTTATAAATGTAGGTACAGAACAGTTCAGCTCCACTTTATAAATGTAGGGTACAGAACAGTCCAGCTCCACTTTATAAATGTAGAGTACAGAACAGTCCAGGTCCACTTTATAAATGTAGGTACAGAACAGTCCAGGTCCACTTTATAAATGTAGGGTACAGAACAGTCCAGGTCCACTTTATAAATGTAGGTACAGAACAGTCCAGCTCCACTTTATAAATGTAGGTACAGAACAGTCCAGCTCCACTTTATAAATCTGGAGTACAGAACAGTCCAGGTCCACTTTATAAATGTAGGGTACAGAACAGTCCAGGTCCACATTATAAATGTATGTACAGAACAGTCCCATATAGAACAGTCCAGCTCCACTTTATAAATGTAGGTACAGAACAGTCCAGGTCCACTTTATAAATCTGGAGTACAGAACAGTCCAGGTCCACTTAATAAATGTAGGGTACATAACAGTCCAGGTCCACTTTATAAATGTAGGGTACAGAACAGTCCAGGTCCACTTTATAAATGTAGGGTACAGAACAGTCCAGGTCCACTTTATAAATGTATGTACAGAACAGTCCCATATAGAACAGACCAGCACCACTTTAAAAATGTAGGGTACAGAACAGTCCAGGTCCACTTTATAAATGTAGGGTACAGAACAGTCCAGGTCCACTTTATAAATCTTGAGTACAGAACAGTCCAGCTCCACTTTATAAATGTAGGTACAGAACAGTCCAGCTCCACTTTATAAATGTAGGGTACAGAACAGTCCAGGTCCACTTTATAAATGTAGGGTACAGAACAGTCCAGGTCCACTTTATAAATGTAGGGTACAGAACAGTCCCATATAGAACAGTCCAGCTCCACTTTATAAATGTAGGGTACAGAACAGTCCAGGTCCACTTTATAAATGTAGGGTACAGAACAGTCCAGGTCCACTTTATAAATGTAGGTACAGAAAAGACCAGCTCCACTTTATAAATGTAGGTACAGAACAGTCAAGTTCCACAATATAAATGTAGAGTACAGAAAAGACCAGCTCCACTTTATAAATGTAGAGTACAGAACAGTCCAGCTACACTTTATAAATGTAGGTACAGAACAGTTCAGCTCCACTTTATAAATGTAGGGTACAGAACAGTCCAGCTCCACTTTATAAATGTAGAGTACAGAACAGTCCAGGTCCACTTTATAAATGTAGGTACAGAACAGTCCAGGTCCACTTTATAAATGTAGGGTACAGAACAGTCCAGGTCCACTTTATAAATGTAGGTACAGAACAGTCCAGCTCCACTTTATAAATGTAGGGTACAGAACAGTCCAGCTCCACTTTATAAATGTAGGGTACAGAACAGTCCAGGTCCACTTTATAAATGTAGGGTACAGAACAGTCCAGGTCCACGTTATAAATCTTGAGTACAGAACAGTCCAGCTCCACTTTATAAATGTAGGTACAGAACAGTCCAGCTCCACTTTATAAATGTAGGGTACAGAACAGTCCAGGTCCACGTTATAAATCTTGAGTACAGAACAGTCCAGCTCCACTTTATAAATGTAGGTACAGAACAGTCCAGCTCCACTCTATAAATGTAGGGTACAGAACAGTCCAGGTCCAATTTATAAATGTAGGGTACAGAACAGTCCAGGTCCACTTTATAAATGTAGGTACAGAACAGTCCAGCTCCACTTTATAAATGTAGGTACAGAACAGTCCAGCTCCACTTTATAAATCTTGAGTACAGAACAGTCCAACTCCACTTTATAAATGTAGGTACCGAACAGTCAAGTTCCACAATATAAATGTAGAGTACAGAAAAGACCAGCTCCACTTTATAAATGTAGGTACAGAACAGTCAAGTTCCACTTTATAAATGTAGGGTACAGAACAGTCCAGGTCCACGTTATAAATCTTGAGTACAGAACAGTCCAGCTCCACTTTATAAATGTAGGTACAGAACAGTCCAGCTCCACTTTATAAATGTAGGGTACAGAACAGTCCAGGTCCACGTTATAAATCTTGAGTACAGAACAGTCCAGCTCCACTTTATAAATGTAGGTACAGAACAGTCCAGCTCCACTCTATAAATGTAGGGTACAGAACAGTCCAGGTCCAATTTATAAATGTAGGGTACAGAACAGTCCAGGTCCACTTTATAAATGTAGGTACAGAACAGTCCAGCTCCACTTTATAAATGTAGGTACAGAACAGTCCAGCTCCACTTTATAAATCTTGAGTACAGAACAGTCCAACTCCACTTTATAAATGTAGGTACCGAACAGTCAAGTTCCACAATATAAATGTAGAGTACAGAAAAGACCAGCTCCACTTTATAAATGTAGAGTACAGAACAGTCCAGCTACACTTTATAAATGTAGGTACAGAACAGTTCAGCTCCACTTTATAAATGTAGGGTACAGAACAGTCCAGCTCCACTTTATAAATGTAGGGTACAGAACAGTCCAGCTCCACTTTATAAATGTAGGGTACAGAACAGTCCAGCTCCACTTTATAAATGTAGGGTACAGAACAGTCCAGCTCCACTTTATAAATGTACTGTAGGGTACAGAACAGTCCAGGTCCACTTTATAAATCTGGAGTACAGAACAGTCCAGGTCCACTTTATAAATGTAGAGTACAGAACAGTCCAGCTCCACTTTATAAATGTAGAGTACAGAACAGTCCAGCTCTACTTTATAAATGTAGAGTACAGAACAGTCCAGCTCCACTTTAAACATGTAGAGTACAGAACAGTCCAGCTCCACTTTATAAATGTAGGTACAGAACAGTCCAGGTCCACTTTAAACATGTAGAGTACAGAACAGTCCAGCTCCACTTTATAAATGTAGGTACAGAACAGTCCAGCTCCACTTTAAACATGTAGGGTACAGAACAATCCAGCTCCACTTTAAACATGTAGGGTACAGAACAGTCCAGCTCCACTTTATAAATGTAGGTACAGAACAGTCCAGCTCCACTTTATGAATGTAGAGTACAGAACATTCCAGCTCCACTTTAAACATGTAGGGTACAGAACAGTCCAGCTCCACTTTATAAATGTAGGTACAGAACAGTACAGCTACACTTTATAAATGTAGGTACAGAACAGTTCAGCTACACTTTATAAATGTAGGTACAGAACAGTTCAGCTACACTTTATAAATGTAGGGTACAGAACAGTCCAGCTCCACTTTATAAATGTAGAGTAGAGAACAGTCCAGCTCCACTTTATAAATGTAGGGTACATTACAGTCCAGGTCCACTTTATAAATGTAGGGTACAGAACAGTCCAGCTCCACTTTATAAATGTAGGGTACAGAACAGTCCAGCTCCACTTTATAAATCTGGAGTACAGAACAGTCCAGGTCCACTTTATAAATGTAGAGTACAGAACAGTCCAGCTCCACTTTATAAATGTAGAGTACAGAACAGTCCAGCTCTACTTTATAAATGTAGAGTACAGAACAGTCCAGCTCCACTTTAAACATGTAGAGTACAGAACAGTCCAGCTCCACTTTATAAATGTAGGTACAGAACAGTCCAGGTCCACTTTAAACATGTAGAGTACAGAACAGTCCAGCTCCACTTTATAAATGTAGGTACAGAACAGTCCAGCTCCACTTTAAACATGTAGGGTACAGAACAATCCAGCTCCACTTTAAACATGTAGGGTACAGAACAGTCCAGCTCCACTTTATAAATGTAGGTACAGAACAGTCCAGCTCCACTTTATGAATGTAGAGTACAGAACATTCCAGCTCCACTTGAAACATGTAGGGTACAGAACAGTCCAGCTCCACTTTATAAATGTAGGTACAGAACAGTACAGCTACACTTTATAAATGTAGGTACAGAACAGTCCAGCTCCACTTTATAAATGTAGAGTACAGAACAGTCCAGCTCCACTTTATAAATGTAGGGTACAGAACAGTCCAGCTCCACTTTATAAATGTAGGGTACAGAACAGTCCAGCTCCACTTTATAAATGTAGGTACAGAACAGTTCAGCTACACTTTATAAATGTAGGTACAGAACAGTTCAGCTACACTTTATAAATGTAGGGTACAGAACAGTCCAGCTCCACTTTATAAATGTAGAGTAGAGAACAGTCCAGCTCCACTTTATAAATGTAGGGTACATTACAGTCCAGGTCCACTTTATAAATGTAGGGTACAGAACAGTCCAGCTCCACTTTATAAATGTAGGGTACAGAACAGTCCAGCTCCACTTTATAAATGTAGGGTAAAGAACAGTCCAGCTCCACTTTATAAATGTACTGTAGGGTACAGAACAGTCCAGGTCCACTTTATAAATCTGGAGTACAGAACAGTCCAGGTCCACTTTATAAATGTAGAGTACAGAACAGTCCAGCTCCACTTTATAAATGTAGAGTACAGAACAGTCCAGCTCTACTTTATAAATGTAGAGTACAGAACAGTCCAGCTCCACTTTAAACATGTAGAGTACAGAACAGTCCAGCTCCACTTTATAAATGTAGGTACAGAACAGTCCAGGTCCACTTTAAACATGTAGAGTACAGAACAGTCCAGCTCCACTTTATAAATGTAGGTACAGAACAGTCCAGCTCCACTTTAAACATGTAGGGTACAGAACAATCCAGCTCCACTTTAAACATGTAGGGTACAGAACAGTCCAGCTCCACTTTATAAATGTAGGTACAGAACAGTCCAGCTCCACTTTATGAACGTAGAGTACAGAACAGTCCAGCTCCACTTTAAACATGTAGGGTACAGAACAGTCCAGCTCCACTTTATAAATGTAGGTACAGAACAGTCCAGCTACACTTTATAAATGTAGGTACAGAACAGTCCAGCTCCACTTTATAAATGTAGAGTACAGAACAGTCCAGCTCCACTTTATAAATGTAGGGTACAGAACAGTCCAGCTCCACTTTATAAATGTAGGGTACAGAACAGTCCAGGTCCACTTTATAAATGTATGTACAGAACAGTCCCATATAGAACAGTCCAGCTCCACTTTATAAATGTAGGGTACAGAACAGTCCAGGTCCACTTTATAAATGTAGGGTACAGAACAGTCCAGGTCCACTTTATAAATCTTGAGTACAGAACAGTCCAGCTCCACTTTATAAATGTAGATACAGAACAGTCCAGCTCCACTTTACAAATGTAGGGTACAGAACAGTCCAGGTCCACTTTATAAATGTAGGATACAGAACAGTCCAGGTCCACTTTATAAATGTAGGGTACAGAACAGTCCAGCTCCACTTTATAAATGTAGGTACAGAACAGTCCAGCTCCACTTTATAAATGTAGGTACAGAACAGTCCAGCTCCACTTTATGAACGTAGAGTACAGAACAGTCCAGCTCCACTTTAAACATGTAGGGTACAGAACAGTCCAGCTCCACTTTATAAATGTAGGTACAGAACAGCCCAGCTACACTTTATAAATGTAGGTACAGAACAGTCCAGCTCCACTTTATAAATCTTGAGTACAGAACAGTCCAGCTCCACTTTATAAATGTAGGTACAGAACAGTCCAACTCCACTTTATAAATGTAGGTACCGAACAGTCAAGTTCCACAATATAAATGTAGAGTACAGAAAAGACCAGCTCCACTTTATAAATGTAGGTACAGAACAGTCAAGTTCCACAATATAAATGTAGAGTACAGAAAAGACCAGCTCCACTTTATAAATGTAGAGTACAGAACAGTCCAGCTACACTTTATAAATGTAGGTACAGAACAGTTCAGCTCCACTTTATAAATGTAGGGTACAGAACAGTCCAGCTCCACTTTATAAATGTAGAGTACAGAACAGTCCAGGTCCACTTTATAAATGTAGGTACAGAACAGTCCAGTTCCACTTTATAAATGTAGGGTACAGAACAGTCCAGGTCCACTTTATAAATGTAGGGTACAGAACAGTCCAGGTCCACTTTATAAATGTAGGTACAGAACAGTCCAGCTCCACTTTATAAATGTAGGTACAGAACAGTCCAGGTCCACTTTATAAATCTGGAGTACAGAACAGTCCAGGTCCACTTAATAAATGTAGGGTACATAACAGTCCAGGTCCACTTTATAAATGTAGGGTACAGAACAGTCCAGGTCCACTTTATAAATGTAGGGTACAGAACAGTCCAGGTCCACTTTATAAATGTAGGGTACAGAACAGTCCAGGTCCACTTTATAAATGTAGGTACAGAAAAGACCAGCTCCACTTTATAAATGTAGAGTACAGAACAGTCCAGCTACACTTTATAAATGTAGGTACAGAACAGTTCAGCTCCACTTTATAAATGTAGGGTACAGAACAGTCCAGCTCCACTTTATAAATGTAGAGTACAGAACAGTCCAGGTCCACTTTATAAATGTAGGTACAGAAAAGTCCAGGTCCACTTTATAAATGTAGGGTACAGAACAGTCCAGGTCCACTTTATAAATGTAGGGTACAGAACAGTCCAGGTCCACTTTATAAATGTAGGTACAGAACAGTCCAGCTCCACTTTATAAATGTAGGTACAGAACAGTCCAGCTCCACTTTATAAATCTGGAGTACAGAACAGTCCAGGTCCACTTTATAAATGTAGGGTACAGAACAGTCCAGGTCCACTTTATAAATGTATGTACAGAACAGTCCCATATAGAACAGTCCAGCTCCACTTTATAAATGTAGGTACAGAACAGTCCAGGTCCACTTTATAAATCTGGAGTACAGAACAGTCCAGGTCCACTTAATAAATGTAGGGTACATAACAGTCCAGGTCCACTTTATAAATGTAGGGTACAGAACAGTCCAGGTCCACTTTATAAATGTAGGGTACAGAACAGTCCAGGTCCACTTTATAAATGTATGTACAGAACAGTCCCATATAGAACAGACCAGCACCACTTTAAAAATGTAGGGTACAGAACAGTCCAGGTCCACTTTATAAATGTAGGGTACAGAACAGTCCAGGTCCACTTTATAAATCTTGAGTACAGAACAGTCCAGCTCCACTTTATAAATGTAGGTACAGAACAGTCCAGCTCCACTTTATAAATGTAGGGTACAGAACAGTCCAGGTCCACTTTATAAATGTAGGGTACAGAACAGTCCAGGTCCACTTTATAAATGTAGGGTACAGAACAGTCCCATATAGAACAGTCCAGCTCCACTTTATAAATGTAGGGTACAGAACAGTCCAGGTCCACTTTATAAATGTAGGGTACAGAACAGTCCAGGTCCACTTTATAAATGTAGGTACAGAAAAGACCAGCTCCACTTTATAAATGTAGGTACAGAACAGTCAAGTTCCACAATATAAATGTAGAGTACAGAAAAGACCAGCTCCACTTTATAAATGTAGAGTACAGAACAGTCCAGCTACACTTTATAAATGTAGGTACAGAACAGTTCAGCTCCACTTTATAAATGTAGGGTACAGAACAGTCCAGCTCCACTTTATAAATGTAGAGTACAGAACAGTCCAGGTCCACTTTATAAATGTAGGTACAGAACAGTCCAGGTCCACTTTATAAATGTAGGGTACAGAACAGTCCAGGTCCACTTTATAAATGTAGGTACAGAACAGTCCAGCTCCACTTTATAAATGTAGGGTACAGAACAGTCCAGCTCCACTTTATAAATGTAGGGTACAGAACAGTCCAGGTCCACTTTATAAATGTAGGGTACAGAACAGTCCAGGTCCACGTTATAAATCTTGAGTACAGAACAGTCCAGCTCCACTTTATAAATGTAGGTACAGAACAGTCCAGCTCCACTTTATAAATGTAGGGTACAGAACAGTCCAGGTCCACGTTATAAATCTTGAGTACAGAACAGTCCAGCTCCACTTTATAAATGTAGGTACAGAACAGTCCAGCTCCACTCTATAAATGTAGGGTACAGAACAGTCCAGGTCCAATTTATAAATGTAGGGTACAGAACAGTCCAGGTCCACTTTATAAATGTAGGTACAGAACAGTCCAGCTCCACTTTATAAATGTAGGTACAGAACAGTCCAGCTCCACTTTATAAATCTTGAGTACAGAACAGTCCAACTCCACTTTATAAATGTAGGTACCGAACAGTCAAGTTCCACAATATAAATGTAGAGTACAGAAAAGACCAGCTCCACTTTATAAATGTAGGTACAGAACAGTCAAGTTCCACAATATAAATGTAGAGTACAGAAAAGACCAGCTCCACTTTATAAATGTAGAGTACAGAACAGTCCAGCTACACTTTATAAATGTAGGTACAGAACAGTTCAGCTCCACTTTATAAATGTAGGGTACAGAACAGTCCAGCTCCACTTTATAAATGTAGAGTACAGAACAGTCCAGGTCCACTTTATAAATGTAGGTACAGAACAGTCCAGGTCCACTTTATAAATGTAGGGTACAGAACAGTCCAGCTCCACTTTATAAATGTAGGGTACAGAACAGTCCAGCTCCACTTTATAAATGTAGGGTACAGAACAGTCCAGCTCCACTTTATAAATGTAGGGTACAGAACAGTCCAGCTCCACTTTATAAATGTACTGTAGGGTACAGAACAGTCCAGGTCCACTTTATAAATCTGGAGTACAGAACAGTCCAGGTCCACTTTATAAATGTAGAGTACAGAACAGTCCAGCTCCACTTTATAAATGTAGAGTACAGAACAGTCCAGCTCTACTTTATAAATGTAGAGTACAGAACAGTCCAGCTCCACTTTAAACATGTAGAGTACAGAACAGTCCAGCTCCACTTTATAAATGTAGGTACAGAACAGTCAAGGTCCACTTTAAACATGTAGAGTACAGAACAGTCCAGCTCCACTTTATAAATGTAGGTACAGAACAGTCCAGCTCCACTTTAAACATGTAGGGTACAGAACAATCCAGCTCCACTTTAAACATGTAGGGTACAGAACAGTCCAGCTCCACTTTATAAATGTAGGTACAGAACAGTCCAGCCCCACTTTATGAATGTAGAGTACAGAACATTCCAGCTCCACTTTAAACATGTAGGGTACAGAACAGTCCAGCTCCACTTTATAAATGTAGGTACAGAACAGTACAGCTACACTTTATAAATGTAGGTACAGAACAGTTCAGCTACACTTTATAAATGTAGGTACAGAACAGTTCAGCTACACTTTATAAATGTAGGGTACAGAACAGTCCAGCTCCACTTTATAAATGTAGAGTAGAGAACAGTCCAGCTCCACTTTATAAATGTAGGGTACATTACAGTCCAGGTCCACTTTATAAATGTAGGGTACAGAACAGTCCAGCTCCACTTTATAAATGTAGGGTACAGAACAGTCCAGCTCCACTTTATAAATCTGGAGTACAGAACAGTCCAGGTCCACTTTATAAATGTAGAGTACAGAACAGTCCAGCTCCACTTTATAAATGTAGAGTACAGAACAGTCCAGCTCTACTTTATAAATGTAGAGTACAGAACAGTCCAGCTCCACTTTAAACATGTAGAGTACAGAACAGTCCAGCTCCACTTTATAAATGTAGGTACAGAACAGTCCAGGTCCACTTTAAACATGTAGAGTACAGAACAGTCCAGCTCCACTTTATAAATGTAGGTACAGAACAGTCCAGCTCCACTTTAAACATGTAGGGTACAGAACAATCCAGCTCCACTTTAAACATGTAGGGTACAGAACAGTCCAGCTCCACTTTATAAATGTAGGTACAGAACAGTCCAGCTCCACTTTATGAATGTAGAGTACAGAACATTCCAGCTCCACTTGAAACATGTAGGGTACAGAACAGTCCAGCTCCACTTTATAAATGTAGGTACAGAACAGTACAGCTACACTTTATAAATGTAGGTACAGAACAGTCCAGCTCCACTTTATAAATGTAGAGTACAGAACAGTCCAGCTCCACTTTATAAATGTAGAGTACAGAACAGTCCAGCTCTACTTTATAAATGTAGAGTACAGAACAGTCCAGCTCCACTTTAAACATGTAGAGTACAGAACAGTCCAGCTCCACTTTATAAATCTGGAGTACAGAACAGTCCAGGTCCACTTTATAAATGTAGAGTACAGAACAGTCCAGCTCCACTTTATAAATGTAGAGTACAGAACAGTCCAGCTCTACTTTATAAATGTAGAGTACAGAACAGTCCAGCTCCACTTTAAACATGTAGAGTACAGAACAGTCCAGCTCCACTTTATAAATGTAGGTACAGAACAGTCCAGGTCCACTTTAAACATGTAGAGTACAGAACAGTCCAGCTCCACTTTATAAATGTAGGTACAGAACAGTCCAGCTCCACTTTAAACATGTAGGGTACAGAACAATCCAGCTCCACTTTAAACATGTAGGGTACAGAACAGTCCAGCTCCACTTTATAAATGTAGGTACAGAACAGTCCAGCTCCACTTTATGAATGTAGAGTACAGAACATTCCAGCTCCACTTGAAACATGTAGGGTACAGAACAGTCCAGCTCCACTTTATAAATGTAGGTACAGAACAGTACAGCTACACTTTATAAATGTAGGTACAGAACAGTCCAGCTCCACTTTATAAATGTAGAGTACAGAACAGTCCAGCTCCACTTTATAAATGTAGGGTACAGAACAGTCCAGCTCCACTTTATAAATGTAGGGTACAGAACAGTCCAGCTCCACTTTATAAATGTAGGTACAGAACAGTTCAGCTACACTTTATAAATGTAGGTACAGAACAGTTCAGCTACACTTTATAAATGTAGGGTACAGAACAGTCCAGCTCCACTTTATAAATGTAGAGTAGAGAACAGTCCAGCTCCACTTTATAAATGTAGGGTACATTACAGTCCAGGTCCACTTTATAAATGTAGGGTACAGAACAGTCCAGCTCCACTTTATAAATGTAGGGTACAGAACAGTCCAGCTCCACTTTATAAATGTAGGGTAAAGAACAGTCCAGCTCCACTTTATAAATGTACTGTAGGGTACAGAACAGTCCAGGTCCACTTTATAAATCTGGAGTACAGAACAGTCCAGGTCCACTTTATAAATGTAGAGTACAGAACAGTCCAGCTCCACTTTATAAATGTAGAGTACAGAACAGTCCAGCTCTACTTTATAAATGTAGAGTACAGAACAGTCCAGCTCCACTTTAAACATGTAGAGTACAGAACAGTCCAGCTCCACTTTATAAATGTAGGTACAGAACAGTCCAGGTCCACTTTAAACATGTAGAGTACAGAACAGTCCAGCTCCACTTTAAACATGTAGGGTACAGAACAATCCAGCTCCACTTTAAACATGTAGGGTACAGAACAGTCCAGCTCCACTTTATAAATGTAGGTACAGAACAGTCCAGCTCCACTTTATGAACGTAGAGTACAGAACAGTCCAGCTCCACTTTAAACATGTAGGGTACAGAACAGTCCAGCTCCACTTTATAAATGTAGGTACAGAACAGTCCAGCTACACTTTATAAATGTAGGTACAGAACAGTCCAGCTCCACTTTATAAATGTAGAGTACAGAACAGTCCAGCTCCACTTTATAAATGTAGGGTACAGAACAGTCCAGCTCCACTTTATAAATGTAGGGTACAGAACAGTCCAGGTCCACTTTATAAATGTATGTACAGAACAGTCCCATATAGAACAGTCCAGCTCCACTTTATAAATGTAGGGTACAGAACAGTCCAGGTCCACTTTATAAATGTAGGGTACAGAACAGTCCAGGTCCACTTTATAAATCTTGAGTACAGAACAGTCCAGCTCCACTTTATAAATGTAGATACAGAACAGTCCAGCTCCACTTTACAAATGTAGGGTACAGAACAGTCCAGGTCCACTTTATAAATGTAGGATACAGAACAGTCCAGGTCCACTTTATAAATGTAGGGTACAGAACAGTCCAGCTCCACTTTATAAATGTAGGTACAGAACAGTCCAGCTCCACTTTATAAATGTAGGTACAGAACAGTCCAGCTCCACTTTATGAACGTAGAGTACAGAACAGTCCAGCTCCACTTTAAACATGTAGGGTACAGAACAGTCCAGCTCCACTTTATAAATGTAGGTACAGAACAGTCCAGCTACACTTTATAAATGTAGGTACAGAACAGTCCAGCTCCACTTTATAAATCTTGAGTACAGAACAGTCCAGCTCCACTTTATAAATGTAGGTACAGAACAGTCCAACTCCACTTTATAAATGTAGGTACCGAACAGTCAAGTTCCACAATATAAATGTAGAGTACAGAAAAGACCAGCTCCACTTTATAAATGTAGGTACAGAACAGTCAAGTTCCACAATATAAATGTAGAGTACAGAAAAGACCAGCTCCACTTTATAAATGTAGAGTACAGAACAGTCCAGCTACACTTTATAAATGTAGGTACAGAACAGTTCAGCTCCACTTTATAAATGTAGGGTACAGAACAGTCCAGCTCCAATTTATAAATGTAGAGTACAGAACAGTCCAGGTCCACTTTATAAATGTAGGTACAGAACAGTCCAGTTCCACTTTATAAATGTAGGGTACAGAACAGTCCAGGTCCACTTTATAAATGTAGGGTACAGAACAGTCCAGGTCCACTTTATAAATGTAGGTACAGAACAGTCCAGCTCCACTTTATAAATGTAGGTACAGAACAGTCCAGGTCCACTTTATAAATCTGGAGTACAGAACAGTCCAGGTCCACTTAATAAATGTAGGGTACATAACAGTCCAGGTCCACTTTATAAATGTAGGGTACAGAACAGTCCAGGTCCACTTTATAAATGTAGGGTACAGAACAGTCCAGGTCCACTTTATAAATGTATGTACAGAACAGTCCCATATAGAACAGACCAGCACCACTTTAAAAATGTAGGGTACAGAACAGTCCAGGTCCACTTTATAAATGTAGGGTACAGAACAGTCCAGGTCCACTTTATAAATCTTGAGTACAGAACAGTCCAGCTCCACTTTATGAATGTAGGTACAGAACAGTCCAGCTCCACTTTATAAATGTAGGGTACAGAACAGTCCAGGTCCACTTTATAAATGTAGGGTACAGAACAGTCCAGGTCCACTTTATAAATGTAGGGTACAGAACAGTCCCATATAGAACAGTCCAGCTCCACTTTATAAATGTAGGGTACAGAACAGTCCAGGTCCACTTTATAAATGTAGGGTACAGAACAGTCCAGGTCCACTTTATAAATGTAGGTACAGAAAAGACCAGCTCCACTTTATAAATGTAGGTACAGAACAGTCAAGTTCCACAATATAAATGTAGAGTACAGAAAAGACCAGCTCCACTTTATAAATGTAGAGTACAGAACAGTCCAGCTACACTTTATAAATGTAGGTACAGAACAGTTCAGCTCCACTTTATAAATGTAGGGTACAGAACAGTCCAGCTCCACTTTATAAATGTAGAGTACAGAACAGTCCAGGTCCACTTTATAAATGTAGGTACAGAACAGTCCAGGTCCACTTTATAAATGTAGGGTACAGAACAGTCCAGGTCCACTTTATAAATGTAGGTACAGAACAGTCCAGCTCCACTTTATAAATGTAGGGTACAGAACAGTCCAGCTCCACTTTATAAATGTAGGGTACAGAACAGTCCAGGTCCACTTTATAAATGTAGGGTACAGAACAGTCCAGGTCCACGTTATAAATCTTGAGTACAGAACAGTCCAGCTCCACTTTATAAATGTAGGTACAGAACAGTCCAGCTCCACTTTATAAATGTAGGGTACAGAACAGTCCAGGTCCACTTTATAAATGTAGGGTACAGAACAGTCCAGGTCCACTTTATAAATGTAGGGTACAGAAAAATCCCATATAGAACAGTCCAGCTCCACTTTATAAATGTAGGGTACAGAACAGTCCAGGTCCAATTTATAAATGTAGGGTACAGAACAGTCCAGGTCCACTTTATAAATGTAGGTACAGAACAGTCCAGCTCCACTTTATAAATGTAGGTACAGAACAGTCCAGCTCCACTTTATAAATCTTGAGTACAGAACAGTCCAACTCCACTTTATAAATGTAGGTACAGAACAGTCCAGCTCCACTTTATAAATGTAGGGTACAGAACAGTCCAGGTCCACTTTATAAATGTAGGGTACAGAACAGTCCAGGTCCACTTTATAAATGTAGGGTACAGAAAAATCCCATATAGAACAGTCCAGCTCCACTTTATAAATGTAGGGTACAGAACAGTCCAGGTCCAATTTATAAATGTAGGGTACAGAACAGTCCAGGTCCACTTTATAAATGTAGGTACAGAACAGTCCAGCTCCACAATAAACATGTAGGGTACAGAACAATCCAGCTCCACTTTAAACATGTAGGGTACAGAACAGTCCAGCTCCACTTTATAAATGTAGGTACAGAACAGTCCAGCTCCACTTTATGAACGTAGAGTACAGAACAGTCCAGCTCCACTTTAAACATGTAGGGTACAGAACAGTCCAGCTCCACTTTATAAATGTAGGTACAGAACAGTCCAGCTACACTTTATAAATGTAGGTACAGAACAGTCCAGCTCCACTTTATAAATGTAGAGTACAGAACAGTCCAGCTCCACTTTATAAATGTAGGGTACAGAACAGTCCAGCTCCACTTTATAAATGTAGGGTACAGAACAGTCCAGGTCCACTTTATAAATGTATGTACAGAACAGTCCCATATAGAACAGTCCAGCTCCACTTTATAAATGTAGGGTACAGAACAGTCCAGGTCCACTTTATAAATGTAGGGTACAGAACAGTCCAGGTCCACTTTATAAATCTTGAGTACAGAACAGTCCAGCTCCACTTTATAAATGTAGGTACAGAACAGTCCAGCTCCACTTTACAAATGTAGGGTACAGAACAGTCCAGGTCCACTTTATAAATGTAGGATACAGAACAGTCCAGGTCCACTTTATAAATGTAGGGTACAGAACAGTCCAGCTCCACTTTATAAATGTAGGTACAGAACAGTCCAGCTCCACTTTATAAATGTAGGTACAGAACAGTCCAGCTCCACTTTATAAATCTAGGTACAGAACAGTCCAACTCCACTTTATAAATGTAGGTACCGAACAGTCAAGTTCCACAATATAAATGTAGAGTACAGAAAAGACCAGCTCCACTTTATAAATGTAGAGTACAGAACAGTCCAGCTACACTTTATAAATGTAGGTACAGAACAGTTCAGCTCCACTTTATAAATGTAGGGTACAGAACAGTCCAGCTCCACTTTATAAATGTAGAGTACAGAACAGTCCAGGTCCACTTTATAAATGTAGGTACAGAACAGTCCAGGTCCACTTTATAAATGTAGGGTACAGAACAGTCCAGGTCCACTTTATAAATGTAGGGTACAGAACAGTCCAGGTCCACTTTATAAATGTAGGTACAGAACAGTCCAGCTCCACTTTATAAATGTAGGTACAGAACAGTCCAGGTCCACTTTATAAATCTGGAGTACAGAACAGTCCAGGTCCACTTAATAAATGTAGGGTACATAACAGTCCAGGTCCACTTTATAAATGTAGGGTACAGAACAGTCCAGGTCCACTTTATAAATGTAGGGTACAGAACAGTCCAGGTCCACTTTATAAATGTATGTACAGAACAGTCCCATATAGAACAGACCAGCACCACTTTAAAAATGTAGGGTACAGAACAGTCCAGGTCCACTTTATAAATGTAGGGTACAGAACAGTCCAGGTCCACTTTATAAATCTTGAGTACAGAACAGTCCAGCTCCACTTTATAAATGTAGGTACAGAACAGTCCAGCTCCACTTTATAAATGTAGGGTACAGAACAGTCCAGGTCCACTTTATAAATGTAGGGTACAGAACAGTCCAGGTCCACTTTATAAATGTAGGGTACAGAACAGTCCCATATAGAACAGTCCAGCTCCACTTTATAAATGTAGGGTACAGAACAGTCCAGGTCCACTTTATAAATGTAGGGTACAGAACAGTCCAGGTCCACTTTATAAATGTAGGTACAGAAAAGACCAGCTCCACTTTATAAATGTAGGTACAGAACAGTCAAGTTCCACAATATAAATGTAGAGTACAGAAAAGACCAGCTCCACTTTATAAATGTAGAGTACAGAATAGTCCAGCTACACTTTATAAATGTAGGTACAGAACAGTTCAGCTCCACTTTATAAATGTAGGGTACAGAACAGTCCAGCTCCACTTTATAAATGTAGGTACAGAACAGTCCAGCTCCACTTTATAAATGTAGGTACAGAACAGTCCAGCTCCACTTTATAAATCTAGGTACAGAACAGTCCAACTCCACTTTATAAATGTAGGTACCGAACAGTCAAGTTCCACAATATAAATGTAGAGTACAGAAAAGACCAGCTCCACATTATAAATGTAGGTACAGAACAGTCAAGTTCCACAATATAAATGTAGAGTACAGAAAAGACCAGCTCCACTTTATAAATGTAGAGTACAGAACAGTCCAGCTACACTTTATAAATGTAGGTACAGAACAGTTCAGCTCCACTTTATAAATGTAGGGTACAGAACAGTCCAGCTCCACTTTATAAATGTAGAGTACAGAACAGTCCAGGTCCACTTTATAAATGTAGGTACAGAACAGTCCAGGTCCACTTTATAAATGTAGGGTACAGAACAGTCCAGGTCCACTTTATAAATGTAGGGTACAGAACAGTCCAGGTCCACTTTATAAATGTAGGTACAGAACAGTCCAGCTCCACTTTATAAATGTAGGTACAGAACAGTCCAGGTCCACTTTATAAATCTGGAGTACAGAACAGTCCAGGTCCACTTAATAAATGTAGGGTACATAACAGTCCAGGTCCACTTTATAAATGTAGGGTACAGAACAGTCCAGGTCCACTTTATAAATGTAGGGTACAGAACAGTCCAGGTCCACTTTATAAATGTATGTACAGAACAGTCCCATATAGAACAGACCAGCACCACTTTAAAAATGTAGGGTACAGAACAGTCCAGGTCCACTTTATAAATGTAGGGTACAGAACAGTCCAGGTCCACTTTATAAATCTTGAGTACAGAACAGTCCAGCTCCACTTTATAAATGTAGGTACAGAACAGTCCAGCTCCACTTTATAAATGTAGGGTACAGAACAGTCCAGGTCCACTTTATAAATGTAGGGTACAGAACAGTCCAGGTCCACTTTATAAATGTAGGGTACAGAACAGTCCCATATAGAACAGTCCAGCTCCACTTTATAAATGTAGGGTACAGAACAGTCCAGGTCCACTTTATAAATGTAGGGTACAGAACAGTCCAGGTCCACTTTATAAATGTAGGTACAGAAAAGACCAGCTCCACTTTATAAATGTAGGTACAGAACAGTCAAGTTCCACAATATAAATGTAGAGTACAGAAAAGACCAGCTCCACTTTATAAATGTAGAGTACAGAATAGTCCAGCTACACTTTATAAATGTAGGTACAGAACAGTTCAGCTCCACTTTATAAATGTAGGGTACAGAACAGTCCAGCTCCACTTTATAAATGTAGAGTACAGAACAGTCCAGGTCCACTTTATAAATGTAGGTACAGAACAGTCCAGGTCCACTTTATAAATGTAGGGTACAGAACAGTCCAGGTCCACTTTATAAATGTAGGTACAGAACAGTCCAGCTCCACTTTATAAATGTAGGGTACAGAACAGTCCAGCTCCACTTTATAAATGTAGGGTACAGAACAGTCCAGGTCCACTTTATAAATGTAGGGTACAGAACAGTCCAGGTCCACGTTATAAATCTTGAGTACAGAACAGTCCAGCTCCACTTTATAAATGTAGGTACAGAACAGTCCAGCTCCACTTTATAAATGTAGGGTACAGAACAGTCCAGGTCCACTTTATAAATGTAGGGTACAGAACAGTCCAGGTCCACTTTATAAATGTAGGGTACAGAAAAATCCCATATAGAACAGTCCAGCTCCACTTTATAAATGTAGGGTACAGAACAGTCCAGGTCCAATTTATAAATGTAGGGTACAGAACAGTCCAGGTCCACTTTATAAATGTAGGTACAGAACAGTCCAGCTCCACTTTATAAATGTAGGTACAGAACAGTCCAGCTCCACTTTATAAATCTTGAGTACAGAACAGTCCAACTCCACTTTATAAATGTAGGTACCGAACAGTCAAGTTCCACAATATAAATGTAGAGTACAGAAAAGACCAGCTCCACTTTATAAATGTAGGTACAGAACAGTCAAGTTCCACAATATAAATGTAGAGTACAGAAAAGACCAGCTCCACTTTATAAATGTAGAGTACAGAACAGTCCAGCTACACTTTATAAATGTAGGTACAGAACAGTTCAGCTCCACTTTATAAATGTAGGGTACAGAACAGTCCAGCTCCACTTTATAAATGTAGAGTACAGAACAGTCCAGGTCCACTTTATAAATGTAGGTACAGAACAGTCCAGGTCCACTTTATAAATGTAGGGTACAGAACAGTCCAGCTCCACTTTATAAATGTAGGGTACAGAACAGTCCAGCTCCACTTTATAAATGTAGGGTACAGAACAGTCCAGCTCCACTTTATAAATGTAGGGTACAGAACAGTCCAGCTCCACTTTATAAATGTACTGTAGGGTACAGAACAGTCCAGGTCCACTTTATAAATCTGGAGTACAGAACAGTCCAGGTCCACTTTATAAATGTAGAGTACAGAACAGTCCAGCTCCACTTTATAAATGTAGAGTACAGAACAGTCCAGCTCTACTTTATAAATGTAGAGTACAGAACAGTCCAGCTCCACTTTAAACATGTAGAGTACAGAACAGTCCAGGTCCACTTTATAAATGTAGGTACAGAACAGTCCAGGTCCACTTTAAACATGTAGAGTACAGAACAGTCCAGCTCCACTTTATAAATGTAGGTACAGAACAGTCCAGCTCCACTTTAAACATGTAGGGTACAGAACAATCCAGCTCCACTTTAAACATGTAGGGTACAGAACAGTCCAGCTCCACTTTATAAATGTAGGTACAGAACAGTCCAGCTCCACTTTATGAATGTAGAGTACAGAACATTCCAGCTCCACTTTAAACATGTAGGGTACAGAACAGTCCAGCTCCACTTTATAAATGTAGGTACAGAACAGTCCAGCTACACTTTATAAATGTAGGTACAGAACAGTCCAGCTCCACTTTATAAATGTAGAGTACAGAACAGTCCAGCTCCACTTTATAAATGTAGGGTACAGAACAGTCCAGCTCCACTTTATAAATGTAGGGTACAGAACAGTCCAGCTCCACTTTATAAATGTAGGTACAGAACAGTTCAGCTACACTTTATAAATGTAGGTACAGAACAGTTCAGCTACACTTTATAAATGTAGGGTACAGAACAGTCCAGCTCCACTTTATAAATGTAGAGTAGAGAACAGTCCAGCTCCACTTTATAAATGTAGGGTACATTACAGTCCAGGTCCACTTTATAAATGTAGGGTACAGAACAGTCCAGCTCCACTTTATAAATGTAGGGTACAGAACAGTCCAGCTCCACTTTATAAATGTAGGGTAAAGAACAGTCCAGCTCCACTTTATAAATGTACTGTAGGGTACAGAACAGTCCAGGTCCACTTTATAAATCTGGAGTACAGAACAGTCCAGGTCCACTTTATAAATGTAGAGTACAGAACAGTCCAGCTCCACTTTATAAATGTAGAGTACAGAACAGTCCAGCTCTACTTTATAAATGTAGAGTACAGAACAGTCCAGCTCCACTTTAAACATGTAGAGTACAGAACAGTCCAGCTCCACTTTATAAATGTAGGTACAGAACAGTCCAGGTCCACTTTAAACATGTAGAGTACAGAACAGTCCAGCTCCACTTTATAAATGTAGGTACAGAACAGTCCAGCTCCACTTTAAACATGTAGGGTACAGAACAATCCAGCTCCACTTTAAACATGTAGGGTACAGAACAGTCCAGCTCCACTTTATAAATGTAGGTACAGAACAGTCCAGCTCCACTTTATGAACGTAGAGTACAGAACAGTCCAGCTCCACTTTAAACATGTAGGGTACAGAACAGTCCAGCTCCACTTTATAAATGTAGGTACAGAACAGTCCAGCTACACTTTATAAATGTAGGTACAGAACAGTCCAGCTCCACTTTATAAATGTAGAGTACAGAACAGTCCAGCTCCACTTTATAAATGTAGGGTACAGAACAGTCCAGCTCCACTTTATAAATGTAGGGTACAGAACAGTCCAGCTCCATTTTATAAATGTAGGTACAGAACAGTTCAGCTACACTTTATAAATGTAGGGTACAGAACATTTCAGCTACACTTTATAAATGTAGGTACAGAACAGTTCAGCTACACTTTATAAATGTAGGGCACAGAACAGTCCAGCTCCACTTTATAAATGTAGGGTACAGAACAGTCCAGCTCCACTTTATAAATGTAGGTACAGAACAGTTCAGCTACACTTTATAAATGTAGGGTACAGAACAGTTCAACTACACCTTATAAATGTAGGTACAGAACAGTTCAGCTACACTTTATAAATGTAGGGTACAGAACAGTTCAGCTCCACATTATGAATGTAGAGTACAGAACAGTCCAGCTACACTTTATAAATGTAGGGTACAGAACAGTCCAGGTCCACTTTATAAATGTAGAGTACAGAACAGTCCAGCTCTACTTTATAAATGTAGAGTACAGAACAGTCCAGCTCCACTTTAAACATGTAGAGTACAGAACAGTCCAGCTCCACTTTATAAATGTAGGTACAGAACAGTCCAGGTCCACTTTAAACATGTAGAGTACAGAACAGTCCAGCTCCACTTTATAAATGTAGGTACAGAACAGTCCAGCTCCACTTTAAACATGTAGGGTACAGAACAATCCAGCTCCACTTTAAACATGTAGGGTACAGAACAGTCCAGCTCCACTTTATAAATGTAGGTACAGAACAGTCCAGCTCCACTTTATAAATGTAGGGTACAGAACAGTCCAGGTCCACTTTATAAATGTAGGGTACAGAACAGTCCAGGTCCACTTTATAAATGTAGGGTACAGAACAGTCCAGCTCCACTTTATAAATGTAGGTACAGAACAGTCCAGCTCCACTTTATAAATGTAGGTACAGAACAGTCCAGCTCCACTTTATAAATGTAGGTACAGAACAGTCCAACTCCACTTTATAAATGTAGGTACAGAACAGTCAAGTTCCACAATATAAATGTAGAGTACAGAAAAGACCAGCTCCACTTTATAAATGTAGGTACAGAACAGTCAAGTTCCACAATATAAATGTAGAGTACAGAAAAGACCAGCTCCACTTTATAAATGTAGAGTACAGAACAGTCCAGCTACACTTTATAAATGTAGGTACAGAACAGTTCAGCTCCACTTTATAAATGTAGGGTACAGAACAGTCCAGCTCCACTTTATAAATGTAGAGTACAGAACAGTCCAGGTCCACTTTATAAATGTAGGTACAGAACAGTCCAGGTCCACTTTATAAATGTAGGGTACAGAACAGTCCAGCTCCACTTCATAAATGTAGGGTACAGAACAGTCCAGCTCCACTTTATAAATGTAGGGTACAGAACAGTCCAGCTCCACTTTATAAATGTAGGGTACAGAACAGTCCAGCTCCACTTTATAAATGTACTGTAGGGTACAGAACAGTCCAGGTCCACTTTATAAATCTGGAGTACAGAACAGTCCAGGTCCACTTTATAAATGTAGAGTACAGAACAGTCCAGCTCCACTTTATAAATGTAGAGTACAGAACAGTCCAGCTCTACTTTATAAATGTAGAGTACAGAACAGTCCAGCTCCACTTTAAACATGTAGAGTACAGAACAGTCCAGCTCCACTTTATAAATGTAGGTACAGAACAGTCCAGGTCCACTTTAAACATGTAGAGTACAAAACAGTCCAGCTCCACTTTATAAATGTAGGTACAGAACAGTCCAGCTCCACTTTAAACATGTAGGGTACAGAACAATCCAGCTCCACTTTAAACATGTAGGGTACAGAACAGTCCAACTCCACTTTATAAATGTAGGTACAGAACAGTCCAGCTCCACTTTATGAATGTAGAGTACAGAACAGTCCAGCTCCACTTTAAACATGTAGGGTACAGAACAGTCCAGCTCCACTTTATAAATGTAGGTACAGAACAGTACAGCTACACTTTATAAATGTAGGTACAGAACAGTCCAGCTCCACTTTATAAATGTAGAGTACAGAACAGTCCAGCTCCACTTTATAAATGTAGGGTACAGAACAGTCCAGCTCCACTTTATAAATGTAGGGTACAGAACAGTCCAGCTCCACTTTATAAATGTAGGTACAGAACAGTTCAGCTACACTTTATAAATGTAGGTACAGAACAGTTCAGCTACACTTTATAAATGTAGGGTACAGAACAGTCCAGCTCCACTTTATAAATGTAGAGTAGAGAACAGTCCAGCTCCACTTTATAAATGTAGGGTACATTACAGTCCAGGTCCACTTTATAAATGTAGGGTACAGAACAGTCCAGCTCCACTTTATAAATGTAGGGTACAGAACAGTCCAGCTCCACTTTATAAATGTAGGGTAAAGAACAGTCCAGCTCCACTTTATAAATGTACTGTAGGGTACAGAACAGTCCAGGTCCACTTTATAAATCTGGAGTACAGAACAGTCCAGGTCCACTTTATAAATGTAGAGTACAGAACAGTCCAGCTCCACTTTATAAATGTAGAGTACAGAACAGTCCAGCTCTACTTTATAAATGTAGAGTACAGAACAGTCCAGCTCCACTTTAAACATGTAGAGTACAGAACAGTCCAGCTCCACTTTATAAATGTAGGTACAGAACAGTCCAGGTCCACTTTAAACATGTAGAGTACAGAACAGTCCAGCTCCACTTTATAAATGTAGGTACAGAACAGTCCAGCTCCACTTTAAACATGTAGGGTACAGAACAATCCAGCTCCACTTTAAACATGTAGGGTACAGAACAGTCCAGCTCCACTTTATAAATGTAGGTACAGAACAGTCCAGCTCCACTTTATGAACGTAGAGTACAGAACAGTCCAGCTCCACTTTAAACATGTAGGGTACAGAACAGTCCAGCTCCACTTTATAAATGTAGGTACAGAACAGTCCAGCTACACTTTATAAATGTAGGTACAGAACAGTCCAGCTCCACTTTATAAATGTAGAGTACAGAACAGTCCAGCTCCACTTTATAAATGTAGGGTACAGAACAGTCCAGCTCCACTTTATAAATGTAGGGTACAGAACAGTCCAGCTCCACTTTATAAATGTAGGTACAGAACAGTTCAGCTACACTTTATAAATGTAGGGTACAGAACATTTCAGCTACACTTTATAAATGTAGGTACAGAACAGTCCAGCTCCACTTTATAAATGTAGAGTACAGAACAGTCCAGCTACACTTTATAAATGTAGGGTACAGAACAGTCCAGCTCCACTTTATAAATGTAGGGTACAGAACAGTCCAGCTCCACTTTATAAATGTAGGTACAGAACAGTTCAGCTACACTTTATACATGTAGGGTACAGAACATTTCAGCTACACTTTATAAATGTAGGTACAGAACAGTTCAGCTACACTTTATAAATGTAGGGCACAGAACAGTCCAGCTCCACTTTATAAATGTAGGGTACAGAACAGTCCAGCTCCACTTTATAAATGTAGGTACAGAACAGTTCAGCTACACTTTATAAATGTAGGGTACAGAACAGTTCAACTACACCTTATAAATGTAGGTACAGAACAGTTCAGCTACACTTTATAAATGTAGGGTACAGAACAGTTCAGCTCCACATTATGAATGTAGAGTACAGAACAGTCCAGCTACACTTTATAAATGTAGGGTACAGAACAGTCCAGGTCCACTTTATAAATGTAGAGTACAGAACAGTCCAGCTCTACTTTATAAATGTAGAGTACAGAACAGTCCAGCTCCACTTTAAACATGTAGAGTACAGAACAGTCCAGCTCCACTTTATAAATGTAGGTACAGAACAGTCCAGGTCCACTTTAAACATGTAGAGTACAGAACAGTCCAGCTCCACTTTATAAATGTAGGTACAGAACAGTCCAGCTCCACTTTAAACATGTAGGGTACAGAACAGTCCAGCTCCACTTTATAAATGTAGGGTACAGAACAGTCCAGCTCCACTTTATAAATGTAGGTACAGAACAGTTCAGCTACACTTTATAAATGTAGGGTACAGAACATTTCAGCTACACTTTATAAATGTAGGTACAGAACAGTTCAGCTACACTTTATAAATGTAGGGCACAGAACAGTCCAGCTCCACTTTATAAATGTAGGGTACAGAACAGTCCAGCTCCACTTTATAAATGTAGGTACAGAACAGTTCAGCTACACTTTATAAATGTAGGGTACAGAACAGTTCAACTACACCTTATAAATGTAGGTACAGAACAGTTCAGCTACACTTTATAAATGTAGGGTACAGAACAGTTCAGCTCCACATTATGAATGTAGAGTACAGAACAGTCCAGCTACACTTTATAAATGTAGGGTACAGAACAGTCCAGGTCCACTTTATAAATGTAGAGTACAGAACAGTCCAGCTCTACTTTATAAATGTAGAGTACAGAACAGTCCAGCTCCACTTTAAACATGTAGAGTACAGAACAGTCCAGCTCCACTTTATAAATGTAGGTACAGAACAGTCCAGGTCCACTTTAAACATGTAGAGTACAGAACAGTCCAGCTCCACTTTATAAATGTAGGTACAGAACAGTCCAGCTCCACTTTAAACATGTAGGGTACAGAACAATCCAGCTCCACTTTAAACATGTAGGGTACAGAACAGTCCAGCTCCACTTTATAAATGTAGGTACAGAACAGTCCAGCTCCACTTTATAAATGTAGGGTACAGAACAGTCCAGGTCCACTTTATAAATGTAGGGTACAGAACAGTCCAGGTCCACTTTATAAATGTAGGGTACAGAACAGTCCAGCTCCACTTTATAAATGTAGGTACAGAACAGTCCAGCTCCACTTTATAAATGTAGAGTACAGAACAGTCCAGCTCCACTTTATAAATCTAGGTACAGAACAGTCCAACTCCACTTTATAAATGTAGGTACAGAACAGTCAAGTTCCACAATATAAATGTAGAGTACAGAAAAGACCAGCTCCACTTTATAAATGTAGGTACAGAACAGTCAAGTTCCACAATATAAATGTAGAGTACAGAAAAGACCAGCTCCACTTTATAAATGTAGATTACAGAACAGTCCAGCTACACTTTATAAATGTAGGTACAGAACAGTTCAGCTCCACTTTATAAATGTAGGGTACAGATCAGTCCAGCTCCACTTTATAAATGTAGAGTACAGAACAGTCCAGGTCCACTTTATAAATGTAGGTACAGAACAGTCCAGGTCCACTTTATAAATGTAGGGTACAGAACAGTCCAGGTCCACTTTATAAATGTAGGTACAGAACAGTCCAGCTCCACTTTATAAATGTAGGTACAGAACAGTCCAGCTCCACTTTATAAATCTGGAGTACAGAACAGTCCAGGTCCACTTTATAAATGTAGGGTACAGAAGAGTCCAGGTCCACTTTATAAATGTATGTACAGAACAGTCCCATATAGAACAGTCCAGCTCCACTTTATAAATGTAGGGTAAAGAACAGTCCAGGTCCACTTTATAAATGTAGGGTACAGAACAGTCCAGGTCCACTTTATAAATCTTGAGTACAGAACAGTCCAGCTCCACTTTATAAATGTAGGTACAGAACAGTCCAGCTCCACTTTATAAATGTAGGGTACAGAACAGTCCAGGTCCACTTTATAAATGTAGGGTACAGAACAGTCCAGGTCCACTTTATAAATGTTGGGTACAGAACAGTCCAGCTCCACTTTATAAATGTAGGTACAGAACAGTCCAGCTCCACTTTAAACATGTAGGGTACAGAACAGTCCAGCTCCACTTAATAAATGTAGGTACAGAACAGTCCAGCTACACTTTATAAATGTAGGTACAGAACAGTCCAGCTCCACTTTATAAATGTAGAGTACAGAACAGTCCAGCTCCACTTTATAAATGTAGGGTACAGAACAGTCCAGCTCCACTTTATAAATGTAGGGTACAGAACAGTCCAGGTCCACTTTATAAATGTATGTACAGAACAGTCCCATATAGAACAGTCCAGCTCCACTTTATAAATGTAGGGTACAGAACAGTCCAGGTCCACTTTATAAATGTAGGGTACAGAACAGTCCAGGTCCACTTTATAAATCTTGAGTACAGAACAGTCCAGCTCCACTTTATAAATGTAGGTACAGAACAGTCCAGCTCCACTTTACAAATGTAGGGTACAGAACAGTCCAGGTCCACTTTATAAATGTAGGATACAGAACAGTCCAGGTCCACTTTATAAATGTAGGGTACAGAACAGTCCAGCTCCACTTTATAAATGTAGGTACAGAACAGTCCAGCTCCACTTTATAAATGTAGGTACAGAACAGTCCAGCTCCACTTTATAAATCTAGGTACAGAACAGTCCAACTCCACTTTAAACATGTAGGGTACAGAACAATCCAGCTCCACTTTAAACATGTAGGGTACAGAACAGTCCAACTCCACTTTATAAATGTAGGTACAGAACAGTCCAGCTCCACTTTATGAATGTAGAGTACAGAACAGTCCAGCTCCACTTTAAACATGTAGGGTACAGAACAGTCCAGCTCCACTTTATAAATGTAGGTACAGAACAGTACAGCTACACTTTATAAATGTAGGTACAGAACAGTCCAGCTCCACTTTATAAATGTAGAGTACAGAACAGTCCAGCTCCACTTTATAAATGTAGGGTACAGAACAGTCCAGCTCCACTTTATAAATGTAGGGTACAGAACAGTCCAGCTCCACTTTATAAATGTAGGTACAGAACAGTTCAGCTACACTTTATAAATGTAGGTACAGAACAGTTCAGCTACACTTTATAAATGTAGGGTACAGAACAGTCCAGCTCCACTTTATAAATGTAGAGTAGAGAACAGTCCAGCTCCACTTTATAAATGTAGGGTACATTACAGTCCAGGTCCACTTTATAAATGTAGGGTACAGAACAGTCCAGCTCCACTTTATAAATGTAGGGTACAGAACAGTCCAGCTCCACTTTATAAATGTATGGTAAAGAACAGTCCAGCTCCACTTTATAAATGTACTGTAGGGTACAGAACAGTCCAGGTCCACTTTATAAATCTGGAGTACAGAACAGTCCAGGTCCACTTTATAAATGTAGAGTACAGAACAGTCCAGCTCCACTTTATAAATGTAGAGTACAGAACAGTCCAGCTCTACTTTATAAATGTAGAGTACAGAACAGTCCAGCTCCACTTTAAACATGTAGAGTACAGAACAGTCCAGCTCCACTTTATAAATGTAGGTACAGAACAGTCCAGGTCCACTTTAAACATGTAGAGTACAGAACAGTCCAGCTCCACTTTATAAATGTAGGTACAGAACAGTCCAGCTCCACTTTAAACATGTAGGGTACAGAACAATCCAGCTCCACTTTAAACATGTAGGGTACAGAACAGTCCAGCTCCACTTTATAAATGTAGGTACAGAACAGTCCAGCTCCACTTTATGAACGTAGAGTACAGAACAGTCCAGCTCCACTTTAAACATGTAGGGTACAGAACAGTCCAGCTCCACTTTATAAATGTAGGTACAGAACAGTCCAGCTACACTTTATAAATGTAGGTACAGAACAGTCCAGCTCCACTTTATAAATGTAGAGTACAGAACAGTCCAGCTCCACTTTATAAATGTAGGGTACAGAACAGTCCAGCTCCACTTTATAAATGTAGGGTACAGAACAGTCCAGCTCCACTTTATAAATGTAGGTACAGAACAGTTCAGCTACACTTTATAAATGTAGGGTACAGAACATTTCAGCTACACGTTATAAATGTAGGTACAGAACAGTCCAGCTCCACTTTATAAATGTAGAGTACAGAACAGTCCAGCTACACTTTATAAATGTAGGGTACAGAACAGTCCAGCTCCACTTTATAAATGTAGGGTACAGAACAGTCCAGCTACACTTTATACATGTAGGGTACAGAACATTTCAGCTACACTTTATAAATGTAGGTACAGAACAGTTCAGCTACACTTTATAAATGTAGGGCACAGAACAGTCCAGCTCCACTTTATAAATGTAGGGTACAGAACAGTCCAGCTCCACTTTATAAATGTAGGTACAGAACAGTTCAGCTACACTTTATAAATGTAGGGTACAGAACAGTTCAACTACACCTTATAAATGTAGGTACAGAACAGTTCAGCTACACTTTATAAATGTAGGGTACAGAACAGTTCAGCTCCACATTATGAATGTAGAGTACAGAACAGTCCAGCTACACTTTATAAATGTAGGGTACAGAACAGTCCAGGTCCACTTTATAAATGTAGAGTACAGAACAGTCCAGCTCTACTTTATAAATGTAGAGTACAGAACAGTCCAGCTCCACTTTAAACATGTAGAGTACAGAACAGTCCAGCTCCACTTTATAAATGTAGGTACAGAACAGTCCAGGTCCACTTTAAACATGTAGAGTACAGAACAGTCCAGCTCCACTTTATAAATGTAGGTACAGAACAGTCCAGCTCCACTTTAAACATGTAGGGTACAGAACAGTCCAGCTCCACTTTATAAATGTAGGGTACAGAACAGTCCAGCTCCACTTTATAAATGTAGGTACAGAACAGTTCAGCTACACTTTATAAATGTAGGGTACAGAACATTTCAGCTACACTTTATAAATGTAGGTACAGAACAGTTCAGCTACACTTTATAAATGTAGGGCACAGAACAGTCCAGCTCCACTTTATAAATGTAGGGTACAGAACAGTCCAGCTCCACTTTATAAATGTAGGTACAGAACAGTTCAGCTACACTTTATAAATGTAGGGTACAGAACAGTTCAACTACACCTTATAAATGTAGGTACAGAACAGTTCAGCTACACTTTATAAATGTAGGGTACAGAACAGTTCAGCTCCACATTATGAATGTAGAGTACAGAACAGTCCAGCTACACTTTATAAATGTAGGGTACAGAACAGTCCAGGTCCACTTTATAAATGTAGAGTACAGAACAGTCCAGCTCTACTTTATAAATGTAGAGTACAGAACAGTCCAGCTCCACTTTAAACATGTAGAGTACAGAACAGTCCAGCTCCACTTTATAAATGTAGGTACAGAACAGTCCAGGTCCACTTTAAACATGTAGAGTACAGAACAGTCCAGCTCCACTTTATAAATGTAGGTACAGAACAGTCCAGCTCCACTTTAAACATGTAGGGTACAGAACAATCCAGCTCCACTTTAAACATGTAGGGTACAGAACAGTCCAGCTCCACTTTATAAATGTAGGTACAGAACAGTCCAGCTCCACTTTATAAATGTAGGGTACAGAACAGTCCAGGTCCACTTTATAAATGTAGGGTACAGAACAGTCCAGGTCCACTTTATAAATGTAGGGTACAGAACAGTCCAGCTCCACTTTATAAATGTAGGTACAGAACAGTCCAGCTCCACTTTATAAATGTAGAGTACAGAACAGTCCAGCTCCACTTTATAAATCTAGGTACAGAACAGTCCAACTCCACTTTATAAATGTAGGTACAGAACAGTCAAGTTCCACAATATAAATGTAGAGTACAGAAAAGACCAGCTCCACTTTATAAATGTAGGTACAGAACAGTCAAGTTCCACAATATAAATGTAGAGTACAGAAAAGACCAGCTCCACTTTATAAATGTAGATTACAGAACAGTCCAGCTACACTTTATAAATGTAGGTACAGAACAGTTCAGCTCCACTTTATAAATGTAGGGTACAGATCAGTC
Organism: Oncorhynchus clarkii lewisi; assembly: GCF_045791955.1. NCBI lineage: Eukaryota > Metazoa > Chordata > Actinopteri > Salmoniformes > Salmonidae > Oncorhynchus > Oncorhynchus clarkii. The sequence goes on along the minus strand of NC_092149.1, from coordinate 16,081,352 downwards.
CAGCTCCACTTTATAAATGTAGAGTACAGAACAGTCCAGGTCCACTTTATAAATGTAGGTACAGAACAGTCCAGGTCCACTTTATAAATGTAGGGTACAGAACAGTCCAGGTCCACTTTATAAATGTAGGTACAGAACAGTCCAGCTCCACTTTATAAATGTAGGTACAGAACAGTCCAGCTCCACTTTATAAATCTGGAGTACAGAACAGTCCAGGTCCACTTTATAAATGTAGGGTACAGAAGAGTCCAGGTCCACTTTATAAATGTATGTACAGAACAGTCCCATATAGAACAGTCCAGCTCCACTTTATAAATGTAGGGTAAAGAACAGTCCAGGTCCACTTTATAAATGTAGGGTACAGAACAGTCCAGGTCCACTTTATAAATCTTGAGTACAGAACAGTCCAGCTCCACTTTATAAATGTAGGTACAGAACAGTCCAGCTCCACTTTATAAATGTAGGGTACAGAACAGTCCAGGTCCACTTTATAAATGTAGGGTACAGAACAGTCCAGGTCCACTTTATAAATGTAGGGTACAGAACAGTCCAGCTCCACTTTATAAATGTAGGTACAGAACAGTCCAGCTCCACTTTAAACATGTAGGGTACAGAACAGTCCAGCTCCACTTAATAAATGTAGGTACAGAACAGTCCAGCTACACTTTATAAATGTAGGTACAGAACAGTCCAGCTCCACTTTATAAATGTAGAGTACAGAACAGTCCAGCTCCACTTTATAAATGTAGGGTACAGAACAGTCCAGCTCCACTTTATAAATGTAGGGTACAGAACAGTCCAGGTCCACTTTATAAATGTATGTACAGAACAGTCCCATATAGAACAGTCCAGCTCCACTTTATAAATGTAGGGTACAGAACAGTCCAGGTCCACTTTATAAATGTAGGGTACAGAACAGTCCAGGTCCACTTTATAAATCTTGAGTACAGAACAGTCCAGCTCCACTTTATAAATGTAGGTACAGAACAGTCCAGCTCCACTTTACAAATGTAGGGTACAGAACAGTCCAGGTCCACTTTATAAATGTAGGATACAGAACAGTCCAGGTCCACTTTATAAATGTAGGGTACAGAACAGTCCAGCTCCACTTTATAAATGTAGGTACAGAACAGTCCAGCTCCACTTTATAAATGTAGGTACAGAACAGTCCAGCTCCACTTTATAAATCTAGGTACAGAACAGTCCAACTCCACTTTATAAATGTAGGTACCGAACAGTCAAGTTCCACAATATAAATGTAGAGTACAGAAAAGACCAGCTCCACTTTATAAATGTAGGTACAGAACAGTCAAGTTCCACAATATAAATGTAGAGTACAGAAAAGACCAGCTCCACTTTATAAATGTAGAGTACAGAACAGTCCAGCTACACTTTATAAATGTAGGTACAGAACAGTTCAGCTCCACTTTATAAATGTAGGGTACAGAACAGTCCAGCTCCACTTTATAAATGTAGAGTACAGAACAGTCCAGGTCCACTTTATAAATGTAGGTACAGAACAGTCCAGGTCCACTTTATAAATGTAGGGTACAGAACAGTCCAGGTCCACTTTATAAATGTAGGGTACAGAACAGTCCAGGTCCACTTTATAAATGTAGGTACAGAACAGTCCAGCTCCACTTTATAAATGTAGGTACAGAACAGTCCAGGTCCACTTTATAAATCTGGAGTACAGAACAGTCCAGGTCCACTTAATAAATGTAGGGTACATAACAGTCCAGGTCCACTTTATAAATGTAGGGTACAGAACAGTCCAGGTCCACTTTATAAATGTAGGGTACAGAACAGTCCAGGTCCACTTTATAAATGTATGTACAGAACAGTCCCATATAGAACAGACCAGCACCACTTTAAAAATGTAGGGTACAGAACAGTCCAGGTCCACTTTATAAATGTAGGGTACAGAACAGTCCAGGTCCACTTTATAAATGTAGGTACAGAACAGTCCAGCTCCACTTTATAAATGTAGGGTACAGAACAGTCCAGGTCCACTTTATAAATGTAGGGTACAGAACAGTCCAGGTCCACTTTATAAATGTAGGGTACAGAACAGTCCCATATAGAACAGTCCAGCTCCACTTTATAAATGTAGGGTACAGAACAGTCCAGGTCCACTTTATAAATGTAGGGTACAGAACAGTCCAGGTCCACTTTATAAATGTAGGTACAGAAAAGACCAGCTCCACTTTATAAATGTAGGTACAGAACAGTCAAGTTCCACAATATAAATGTAGAGTACAGAAAAGACCAGCTCCACTTTATAAATGTAGAGTACAGAATAGTCCAGCTACACTTTATAAATGTAGGTACAGAACAGTCCAGGTCCACTTTATAAATGTAGGTACAGAACAGTCCAGGTCCACTTTATAAATGTAGGGCACAGAACAGTCCAGGTCCACTTTATAAATGTAGGTACAGAACAGTCCAGCTCCACTTTATAAATGTAGGGTACAGAACAGTCCAGCTCCACTTTATAAATGTAGGGTACAGAACAGTCCAGGTCCACTTTATAAATGTAGGGTACAGAACAGTCCAGGTCCACGTTATAAATCTTGAGTACAGAACAGTCCAGCTCCACTTTATAAATGTAGGTACAGAGCAGTCCAGCTCCACTTTATAAATGTAGGGTACAGAACAGTCCAGGTCCACTTTATAAATGTAGGGTACAGAACAGTCCAGGTCCACTTTATAAATGTAGGGTACAGAAAAATCCCATATAGAACAGTCCAGCTCCACTTTATAAATGTAGGGTACAGAACAGTCCAGGTCCAATTTATAAATGTAGGGTACAGAACAGTCCAGGTCCACTTTATAAATGTAGGTACAGAACAGTCCAGCTCCACTTTATAAATGTAGGTACAGAACAGTCCAGCTCCACTTTATAAATCTTGAGTACAGAACAGTCCAACTCCACTTTATAAATGTAGGTACCGAACAGTCAAGTTCCACAATATAAATGTAGAGTACAGAAAAGACCAGCTCCACTTTATAAATGTAGGTACAGAACAGTCAAGTTCCACAATATAAATGTAGAGTAGAGAAAAGACCAGCTCCACTATATAAATGTAGAGTACAGAACAGTCCAGCTACACTTTATAAATGTAGGTACAGAACAGTTCAGCTCCACTTTATAAATGTAGGGTACAGAACAGTCCAGCTCCACTTTATAAATGTAGAGTACAGAACAGTCCAGGTCCACTTTATAAATGTAGGTACAGAACAGTCCAGGTCCACTTTATAAATGTAGGGTACAGAACAGTCCAGCTCCACTTTATAAATGTAGGGTACAGAACAGTCCAGCTCCACTTTATAAATGTAGGGTACAGAACAGTCCAGCTCCACTTTATAAATGTAGGGTACAGAACAGTCCAGCTCCACTTTATAAATGTACTGTAGGGTACAGAACAGTCCAGGTCCACTTTATAAATCTGGAGTACAGAACAGTCCAGGTCCACTTTATAAATGTAGAGTACAGAACAGTCCAGCTCCACTTTATAAATGTAGAGTACAGAACAGTCCAGCTCTACTTTATAAATGTAGAGTACAGAACAGTCCAGCTCCACTTTAAACATGTAGAGTACAGAACAGTCCAGCTCCACTTTATAAATGTAGGTACAGAACAGTCCAGGTCCACTTTAAACATGTAGAGTACAGAACAGTCCAGCTCCACTTTATGAATGTAGAGTACAGAACATTCCAGCTCCACTTTAAACATGTAGGGTACAGAACAGTCCAGCTCCACTTTATAAATGTAGGTACCGAACAGTCAAGTTCCACAATATAAATGTAGAGTACAGAAAAGACCAGCTCCACTTTATAAATGTAGGTACAGAACAGTCAAGTTCCACAATATAAATGTAGAGTACAGAAAAGACCAGCTCCACTTTATAAATGTAGAGTACAGAACAGTCCAGCTACACTTTATAAATGTAGGTACAGAACAGTTCAGCTCCACTTTATAAATGTAGGGTACAGAACAGTCCAGCTCCACTTTATAAATGTAGAGTACAGAACAGTCCAGGTCCACTTTATAAATGTAGGTACAGAACAGTCCAGGTCCACTTTATAAATGTAGGGTACAGAACAGTCCAGCTCCACTTTATAAATGTAGGGTACAGAACAGTCCAGCTCCACTTTATAAATGTAGGGTACAGAACAGTCCAGCTCCACTTTATAAATGTAGGGTACAGAACAGTCCAGCTCCACTTTATAAATGTACTGTAGGGTACAGAACAGTCCAGGTCCACTTTATAAATCTGGAGTACAGAACAGTCCAGGTCCACTTTATAAATGTAGAGTACAGAACAGTCCAGCTCCACTTTATAAATGTAGAGTACAGAACAGTCCAGCTCTACTTTATAAATGTAGAGTACAGAACAGTCCAGCTCCACTTTAAACATGTAGAGTACAGAACAGTCCAGCTCCACTTTATAAATGTAGGTACAGAACAGTCCAGGTCCACTTTAAACATGTAGAGTACAGAACAGTCCAGCTCCACTTTATGAATGTAGAGTACAGAACATTCCAGCTCCACTTTAAACATGTAGGGTACAGAACAGTCCAGCTCCACTTTATAAATGTAGGTACAGAACAGTACAGCTACACTTTATAAATGTAGGTACAGAACAGTCCAGCTCCACTTTATAAATGTAGAGTACAGAACAGTCCAGCTCCACTTTATAAATGTAGGGTACAGAACAGTCCAGCTCCACTTTATAAATGTAGGGTACAGAACAGTCCAGCTCCACTTTATAAATGTAGGTACAGAACAGTTCAGCTACACTTTATAAATGTAGGTACAGAACAGTTCAGCTACACTTTATAAATGTAGGGTACAGAACAGTCCAGCTCCACTTTATAAATGTAGAGTAGAGAACAGTCCAGCTCCACTTTATAAATGTAGGGTACATTACAGTCCAGGTCCACTTTATAAATGTAGGGTACAGAACAGTCCAGCTCCACTTTATAAATGTAGGGTACAGAACAGTCCAGCTCCACTTTATAAATGTAGGGTAAAGAACAGTCCAGCTCCACTTTATAAATGTACTGTAGGGTACAGAACAGTCCAGGTCCACTTTATAAATCTGGAGTACAGAACAGTCCAGGTCCACTTTATAAATGTAGAGTACAGAACAGTCCAGCTCCACTTTATAAATGTAGAGTACAGAACAGTCCAGCTCTACTTTATAAATGTAGAGTACAGAACAGTCCAGCTCCACTTTAAACATGTAGAGTACAGAACAGTCCAGCTCCACTTTATAAATGTAGGTACAGAACAGTCCAGGTCCACTTTAAACATGTAGAGTACAGAACAGTCCAGCTCCACTTTATAAATGTAGGTACAGAACAGTCCAGCTCCACTTTAAACATGTAGGGTACAGAACAATCCAGCTCCACTTTAAACATGTAGGGTACAGAACAGTCCAGCTCCACTTTATAAATGTAGGTACAGAACAGTCCAGCTCCACTTTATGAACGTAGAGTACAGAACAGTCCAGCTCCACTTTAAACATGTAGGGTACAGAACAGTCCAGCTCCACTTTATAAATGTAGGTACAGAACAGTCCAGCTACACTTTATAAATGTAGGTACAGAACAGTCCAGCTCCACTTTATAAATGTAGAGTACAGAACAGTCCAGCTCCACTTTATAAATGTAGGGTACAGAACAGTCCAGCTCCACTTTATAAATGTAGGGTACAGAACAGTCCAGCTCCACTTTATAAATGTAGGTACAGAACAGTTCAGCTACACTTTATAAATGTAGGGTACAGAACAGTTCAACTACACCTTATAAATGTAGGTACAGAACAGTTCAGCTACACTTTATAAATGTAGGGTACAGAACAGTTCAGCTCCACATTATGAATGTAGAGTACAGAACAGTCCAGCTACACTTTATAAATGTAGGGTACAGAACAGTCCAGGTCCACTTTATAAATGTAGAGTACAGAACAGTCCAGCTCTACTTTATAAATGTAGAGTACAGAACAGTCCAGCTCCACTTTAAACATGTAGAGTACAGAACAGTCCAGCTCCACTTTATAAATGTAGGTACAGAACAGTCCAGGTCCACTTTAAACATGTAGAGTACAGAACAGTCCAGCTCCACTTTATAAATGTAGGTACAGAACAGTCCAGCTCCACTTTAAACATGTAGGGTACAGAACAATCCAGCTCCACTTTAAACATGTAGGGTACAGAACAGTCCAGCTCCACTTTATAAATGTAGGTACAGAACAGTCCAGCTCCACTTTATAAATGTAGGGTACAGAACAGTCCAGGTCCACTTTATAAATGTAGGGTACAGAACAGTCCAGGTCCACTTTATAAATGTAGGGTACAGAACAGTCCAGCTCCACTTTATAAATGTAGGTACAGAACAGTCCAGCTCCACTTTATAAATGTAGGTACAGAACAGTCCAGCTCCACTTTATAAATGTAGGTACAGAACAGTCCAACTCCACTTTATAAATGTAGGTACAGAACAGTCAAGTTCCACAATATAAATGTAGAGTACAGAAAAGACCAGCTCCACTTTATAAATGTAGGTACAGAACAGTCAAGTTCCACAATATAAATGTAGAGTACAGAAAAGACCAGCTCCACTTTATAAATGTAGAGTACAGAACAGTCCAGCTACACTTTATAAATGTAGGTACAGAACAGTTCAGCTCCACTTTATAAATGTAGGGTACAGAACAGTCCAGCTCCACTTTATAAATGTAGAGTACAGAACAGTCCAGGTCCACTTTATAAATGTAGGTACAGAACAGTCCAGGTCCACTTTATAAATGTAGGGTACAGAACAGTCCAGCTCCACTTTATAAATGTAGGGTACAGAACAGTCCAGCTCCACTTTATAAATGTAGGGTACAGAACAGTCCAGCTCCACTTTATAAATGTAGGGTACAGAACAGTCCAGCTCCACTTTATAAATGTACTGTAGGGTACAGAACAGTCCAGGTCCACTTTATAAATCTGGAGTACAGAACAGTCCAGGTCCACTTTATAAATGTAGAGTACAGAACAGTCCAGCTCCACTTTATAAATGTAGAGTACAGAACAGTCCAGCTCTACTTTATAAATGTAGAGTACAGAACAGTCCAGCTCCACTTTAAACATGTAGAGTACAGAACAGTCCAGCTCCACTTTATAAATGTAGGTACAGAACAGTCCAGGTCCACTTTAAACATGTAGAGTACAGAACAGTCCAGCTCCACTTTATAAATGTAGGTACAGAACAGTCCAGCTCCACTTTAAACATGTAGGGTACAGAACAATCCAGCTCCACTTTAAACATGTAGGGTACAGAACAGTCCAGCTCCACTTTATAAATGTAGGTACAGAACAGTCCAGCTCCACTTTATGAATGTAGAGTACAGAACATTCCAGCTCCACTTTAAACATGTAGGGTACAGAACAGTCCAGCTCCACTTTATAAATGTAGGTACAGAACAGTACAGCTACACTTTATAAATGTAGGTACAGAACAGTCCAGCTCCACTTTATAAATGTAGAGTACAGAACAGTCCAGCTCCACTTTATAAATGTAGGGTACAGAACAGTCCAGCTCCACTTTATAAATGTAGGGTACAGAACAGTCCAGCTCCACTTTATAAATGTAGGTACAGAACAGTTCAGCTACACTTTATAAATGTAGGTACAGAACAGTTCAGCTACACTTTATAAATGTAGGGTACAGAACAGTCCAGCTCCACTTTATAAATGTAGAGTAGAGAACAGTCCAGCTCCACTTTATAAATGTAGGGTACATTACAGTCCAGGTCCACTTTATAAATGTAGGGTACAGAACAGTCCAGCTCCACTTTATAAATGTAGGGTACAGAACAGTCCAGCTCCACTTTATAAATGTAGGGTAAAGAACAGTCCAGCTCCACTTTATAAATGTACTGTAGGGTACAGAACAGTCCAGGTCCACTTTATAAATCTGGAGTACAGAACAGTCCAGGTCCACTTTATAAATGTAGAGTACAGAACAGTCCAGCTCCACTTTATAAATGTAGAGTACAGAACAGTCCAGCTCTACTTTATAAATGTAGAGTACAGAACAGTCCAGCTCCACTTTAAACATGTAGAGTACAGAACAGTCCAGCTCCACTTTATAAATGTAGGTACAGAACAGTCCAGGTCCACTTTAAACATGTAGAGTACAGAACAGTCCAGCTCCACTTTATAAATGTAGGTACAGAACAGTCCAGCTCCACTTTAAACATGTAGGGTACAGAACAATCCAGCTCCACTTTAAACATGTAGGGTACAGAACAGTCCAGCTCCACTTTATAAATGTAGGTACAGAACAGTCCAGCTCCACTTTATAAATGTAGGGTACAGAACAGTCCAGCTCCACTTTATAAATGTAGGGTACAGAACAGTCCAGCTCCACTTTATAAATGTAGGTACAGAACAGTTCAGCTACACTTTATAAATGTAGGGTACAGAACATTTCAGCTACACTTTATAAATGTAGGTACAGAACAGTTCAGCTACACTTTATAAATGTAGGGCACAGAACAGTCCAGCTCCACTTTATAAATGTAGGGTACAGAACAGTCCAGCTCCACTTTATAAATGTAGGTACAGAACAGTTCAGCTACACTTTATAAATGTAGGGTACAGAACAGTTCAACTACACCTTATAAATGTAGGTACAGAACAGTTCAGCTACACTTTATAAATGTAGGTACAGAACAGTCAAGTTCCACAATATAAATGTAGAGTACAGAAAATACCAGCTCCACTTTATAAATGTAGGTACAGAACAGTCAAGTTCCACAATATAAATGTAGAGTACAGAAAAGACCAGCTCCACTTTATAAATGTAGAGTACAGAACAGTCCAGCTACACTTTATAAATGTAGGTACAGAACAGTTCAGCTCCACTTTATAAATGTAGGGTACAGAACAGTCCAGCTCCACTTTATAAATGTAGAGTACAGAACAGTCCAGGTCCACTTTATAAATGTAGGTACAGAACAGTCCAGGTCCACTTTATAAATGTAGGGTACAGAACAGTCCAGCTCCACTTTATAAATGTAGGGTACAGAACAGTCCAGCTCCACTTTATAAATGTAGGGTACAGAACAGTCCAGCTCCACTTTATAAATGTAGGGTACAGAACAGTCCAGCTCCACTTTATAAATGTACTGTAGGGTACAGAACAGTCCAGGTCCACTTTATAAATCTGGAGTACAGAACAGTCCAGGTCCACTTTATAAATGTAGAGTACAGAACAGTCCAGCTCCACTTTATAAATGTAGAGTACAGAACAGTCCAGCTCTACTTTATAAATGTAGAGTACAGAACAGTCCAGCTCCACTTTAAACATGTAGAGTACAGAACAGTCCAGCTCCACTTTATAAATGTAGGTACAGAACAGTCCAGGTCCACTTTAAACATGTAGAGTACAGAACAGTCCAGCTCCACTTTATAAATGTAGGTACAGAACAGTCCAGCTCCACTTTAAACATGTAGGGTACAGAACAATCCAGCTCCACTTTAAACATGTAGGGTACAGAACAGTCCAGCTCCACTTTATAAATGTAGGTACAGAACAGTCCAGCTCCACTTTATGAATGTAGAGTACAGAACATTCCAGCTCCACTTTAAACATGTAGGGTACAGAACAGTCCAGCTCCACTTTATAAATGTAGGTACAGAACAGTACAGCTACACTTTATAAATGTAGGTACAGAACAGTCCAGCTCCACTTTATAAATGTAGAGTACAGAACAGTCCAGCTCCACTTTATAAATGTAGGGTACAGAACAGTCCAGCTCCACTTTATAAATGTAGGGTACAGAACAGTCCAGCTCCACTTTATAAATGTAGGTACAGAACAGTTCAGCTACACTTTATAAATGTAGGTACAGAACAGTTCAGCTACACTTTATAAATGTAGGGTACAGAACAGTCCAGCTCCACTTTATAAATGTAGAGTAGAGAACAGTCCAGCTCCACTTTATAAATGTAGGGTACATTACAGTCCAGGTCCACTTTATAAATGTAGGGTACAGAACAGTCCAGCTCCACTTTATAAATGTAGGGTACAGAACAGTCCAGCTCCACTTTATAAATGTAGGGTAAAGAACAGTCCAGCTCCACTTTATAAATGTACTGTAGGGTACAGAACAGTCCAGGTCCACTTTATAAATCTGGAGTACAGAACAGTCCAGGTCCACTTTATAAATGTAGAGTACAGAACAGTCCAGCTCCACTTTATAAATGTAGAGTACAGAACAGTCCAGCTCTACTTTATAAATGTAGAGTACAGAACAGTCCAGCTCCACTTTAAACATGTAGAGTACAGAACAGTCCAGCTCCACTTTATAAATGTAGGTACAGAACAGTCCAGGTCCACTTTAAACATGTAGAGTACAGAACAGTCCAGCTCCACTTTATAAATGTAGGTACAGAACAGTCCAGCTCCACTTTAAACATGTAGGGTACAGAACAATCCAGCTCCACTTTAAACATGTAGGGTACAGAACAGTCCAGCTCCACTTTATAAATGTAGGTACAGAACAGTCCAGCTCCACTTTATAAATGTAGGGTACAGAACAGTCCAGCTCCACTTTATAAATGTAGGGTACAGAACAGTCCAGCTCCACTTTATAAATGTAGGTACAGAACAGTTCAGCTACACTTTATAAATGTAGGGTACAGAACATTTCAGCTACACTTTATAAATGTAGGTACAGAACAGTTCAGCTACACTTTATAAATGTAGGGCACAGAACAGTCCAGCTCCACTTTATAAATGTAGGGTACAGAACAGTCCAGCTCCACTTTATAAATGTAGGTACAGAACAGTTCAGCTACACTTTATAAATGTAGGGTACAGAACAGTTCAACTACACCTTATAAATGTAGGTACAGAACAGTTCAGCTACACTTTATAAATGTAGGGTACAGAACAGTTCAGCTACACTTTATAAATGTAGGGCACAGAACAGTCCAGCTCCACTTTATAAATGTAGGGTACAGAACAGTCCAGCTCCACTTTATAAATGTAGGTACAGAACAGTTCAGCTACACTTTATAAATGTAGGGTACAGAACAGTTCAACTACACCTTATAAATGTAGGTACAGAACAGTTCAGCTACACTTTATAAATGTAGAGTACAGAACAGTCCAGCTACACTTTATAAATGTAGGGTACAGAACAGTCCAGGTCCACTTTATAAATGTAGAGTACAGAACAGTCCAGCTCTACTTTATAAATGTAGGTACAGAACAGTCCAGGTCCACTTTAAACATGTAGAGTACAGAACAGTCCAGCTCCACTTTAAACATGTAGGGTACAGAACAATCCAGCTCCACTTTAAACATGTAGGGTACAGAACAGTCCAGCTCCACTTTATAAATGTAGGTACAGAACAGTCCAGCTCCACTTTATAAATGTAGGGTACAGAACAGTCCAGGTCCACTTTATAAATGTAGGGTACAGAACAGTCCAGGTCCACTTTATAAATGTAGGGTACAGAACAGTCCAGCTCCACTTTATAAATGTAGGTACAGAACAGTCCAGCTCCACTTTATAAATGTAGGTACAGAACAGTCCAGCTCCACTTTATAAATGTAGGTACAGAACAGTCCAACTCCACTTTATAAATGTAGGTACAGAACAGTCAAGTTCCACAATATAAATGTAGAGTACAGAAAAGACCAGCTCCACTTTATAAATGTAGGTACAGAACAGTCAAGTTCCACAATATAAATGTAGAGTACAGAAAAGACCAGCTCCACTTTATAAATGTAGAGTACAGAACAGTCCAGCTACACTTTATAAATGTAGGTACAGAACAGTTCAGCTCCACTTTATAAATGTAGGGTACAGAACAGTCCAGCTCCACTTTATAAATGTAGAGTACAGAACAGTCCAGGTCCACTTTATAAATGTAGGTACAGAACAGTCCAGGTCCACTTTATAAATGTAGGGTACAGAACAGTCCAGCTCCACTTTATAAATGTAGGGTACAGAACAGTCCAGCTCCACTTTATAAATGTAGGGTACAGAACAGTCCAGCTCCACTTTATAAATGTAGGTTACAGAACAGTCCAGCTCCACTTTATAAATGTACTGTAGGGTACAGAACAGTCCAGGTCCACTTTATAAATCTGGAGTACAGAACAGTCCAGGTCCACTTTATAAATGTAGAGTACAGAACAGTCCAGCTCCACTTTATAAATGTAGAGTACAGAACAGTCCAGCTCCACTTTAAACATGTAGAGTACAGAACAGTCCAGCTCCACTTTATAAATGTAGGTACAGAACAGTCCAGGTCCACTTTAAACATGTAGAGTACAGAACAGTCCAGCTCCACTTTATAAATGTAGGTACAGAACAGTCCAGCTCCACTTTAAACATGTAGGGTACAGAACAATCCAGCTCCACTTTAAACATGTAGGGTACAGAACAGTCCAACTCCACTTTATAAATGTAGGTACAGAACAGTCCAGCTCCACTTTATGAATGTAGAGTACAGAACAGTCCAGCTCCACTTTAAACATGTAGGGTACAGAACAGTCCAGCTCCACTTTATAAATGTAGGTACAGAACAGTACAGCTACACTTTATAAATGTAGGTACAGAACAGTCCAGCTCCACTTTATAAATGTAGAGTACAGAACAGTCCAGCTCCACTTTATAAATGTAGGGTACAGAACAGTCCAGCTCCACTTTATAAATGTAGGGTACAGAACAGTCCAGCTCCACTTTATAAATGTAGGTACAGAACAGTTCAGCTACACTTTATAAATGTAGGTACAGAACAGTTCAGCTACACTTTATAAATGTAGGGTACAGAACAGTCCAGCTCCACTTTATAAATGTAGAGTAGAGAACAGTCCAGCTCAACTTTATAAATGTAGGGTACATTACAGTCCAGGTCCACTTTATAAATGTAGGGTACAGAACAGTCCAGCTCCACTTTATAAATGTAGGGTACAGAACAGTCCAGCTCCACTTTATAAATGTAGGGTAAAGAACAGTCCAGCTCCACTTTATAAATGTAGAGTACAGAACAGTCCAGGTCCACTTTATAAATGTAGGTACAGAACAGTCCAGGTCCACTTTATAAATGTAGGGTACAGAACAGTCCAGCTCCACTTTATAAATGTAGGGTACAGAACAGTCCAGCTCCACTTTATAAATGTAGGGTACAGAACAGTCCAGCTCCACTTTATAAATGTAGGGTACAGAACAGTCCAGCTCCACTTTATAAATGTACTGTAGGGTACAGAACAGTCCAGGTCCACTTTATAAATCTGGAGTACAGAACAGTCCAGGTCCACTTTATAAATGTAGAGTACAGAACAGTCCAGCTCCACTTTATAAATGTAGAGTACAGAACAGTCCAGCTCTACTTTATAAATGTAGAGTACAGAACAGTCCAGCTCCACTTTAAACATGTAGAGTACAGAACAGTCCAGCTCCACTTTATAAATGTAGGTACAGAACAGTCCAGGTCCACTTTAAACATGTAGAGTACAGAACAGTCCAGCTCCACTTTATAAATGTAGGTACAGAACAGTCCAGCTCCACTTTAAACATGTAGGGTACAGAACAATCCAGCTCCACTTTAAACATGTAGGGTACAGAACAGTCCAGCTCCACTTTATAAATGTAGGTACAGAACAGTCCAGCTCCACCACTTTATGAATGTAGAGTACAGAACATTCCAGCTCCACTTTAAACATGTAGGGTACAGAACAGTCCAGCTCCACTTTATAAATGTAGGTACAGAACAGTACAGCTACACTTTATAAATGTAGGTACAGAACAGTCCAGCTCCACTTTATAAATGTAGAGTACAGAACAGTCCAGCTCCACTTTATAAATGTAGGGTACAGAACAGTCCAGCTCCACTTTATAAATGTAGGGTACAGAACAGTCCAGCTCCACTTTATAAATGTAGGTACAGAACAGTTCAGCTACACTTTATAAATGTAGGTACAGAACAGTTCAGCTACACTTTATAAATGTAGGGTACAGAACAGTCCAGCTCCACTTTATAAATGTAGAGTAGAGAACAGTCCAGCTCCACTTTATAAATGTAGGGTACATTACAGTCCAGGTCCACTTTATAAATGTAGGGTACAGAACAGTCCAGCTCCACTTTATAAATGTAGGGTACAGAACAGTCCAGCTCCACTTTATAAATGTAGGGTAAAGAACAGTCCAGCTCCACTTTATAAATGTACTGTAGGGTACAGAACAGTCCAGGTCCACTTTATAAATCTGGAGTACAGAACAGTCCAGGTCCACTTTATAAATGTAGAGTACAGAACAGTCCAGCTCCACTTTATAAATGTAGAGTACAGAACAGTCCAGCTCTACTTTATAAATGTAGAGTACAGAACAGTCCAGCTCCACTTTAAACATGTAGAGTACAGAACAGTCCAGCTCCACTTTATAAATGTAGGTACAGAACAGTCCAGGTCCACTTTAAACATGTAGAGTACAGAACAGTCCAGCTCCACTTTATAAATGTAGGTACAGAACAGTCCAGCTCCACTTTAAACATGTAGGGTACAGAACAATCCAGCTCCACTTTAAACATGTAGGGTACAGAACAGTCCAGCTCCACTTTATAAATGTAGGTACAGAACAGTCCAGCTCCACTTTATAAATGTAGGGTACAGAACAGTCCAGCTCCACTTTATAAATGTAGGGTACAGAACAGTCCAGCTCCACTTTATAAATGTAGGTACAGAACAGTTCAGCTACACTTTATAAATGTAGGGTACAGAACATTTCAGCTACACTTTATAAATGTAGGTACAGAACAGTTCAGCTACACTTTATAAATGTAGGGCACAGAACAGTCCAGCTCCACTTTATAAATGTAGGGTACAGAACAGTCCAGCTCCACTTTATAAATGTAGGTACAGAACAGTTCAGCTACACTTTATAAATGTAGGGTACAGAACAGTTCAACTACACCTTATAAATGTAGGTACAGAACAGTTCAGCTACACTTTATAAATGTAGGTACAGAACAGTCAAGTTCCACAATATAAATGTAGAGTACAGAAAAGACCAGCTCCACTTTATAAATGTAGGTACAGAACAGTCAAGTTCCACAATATAAATGTAGAGTACAGAAAAGACCAGCTCCACTTTATAAATGTAGAGTACAGAACAGTCCAGCTACACTTTATAAATGTAGGTACAGAACAGTTCAGCTCCACTTTATAAATGTAGGGTACAGAACAGTCCAGCTCCACTTTATAAATGTAGAGTACAGAACAGTCCAGGTCCACTTTATAAATGTAGGTACAGAACAGTCCAGGTCCACTTTATAAATGTAGGGTACAGAACAGTCCAGCTCCACTTTATAAATGTAGGGTACAGAACAGTCCAGCTCCACTTTATAAATGTAGGGTACAGAACAGTCCAGCTCCACTTTATAAATGTAGGGTACAGAACAGTCCAGCTCCACTTTATAAATGTACTGTAGGGTACAGAACAGTCCAGGTCCACTTTATAAATCTGGAGTACAGAACAGTCCAGGTCCACTTTATAAATGTAGAGTACAGAACAGTCCAGCTCCACTTTATAAATGTAGAGTACAGAACAGTCCAGCTCTACTTTATAAATGTAGAGTACAGAACAGTCCAGCTCCACTTTAAACATGTAGAGTACAGAACAGTCCAGCTCCACTTTATAAATGTAGGTACAGAACAGTCCAGGTCCACTTTAAACATGTAGAGTACAGAACAGTCCAGCTCCACTTTATAAATGTAGGTACAGAACAGTCCAGCTCCACTTTAAACATGTAGGGTACAGAACAATCCAGCTCCACTTTAAACATGTAGGGTACAGAACAGTCCAGCTCCACTTTATAAATGTAGGTACAGAACAGTCCAGCTCCACTTTATGAATGTAGAGTACAGAACATTCCAGCTCCACTTTAAACATGTAGGGTACAGAACAGTCCAGCTCCACTTTATAAATGTAGGTACAGAACAGTACAGCTACACTTTATAAATGTAGGTACAGAACAGTCCAGCTCCACTTTATAAATGTAGAGTACAGAACAGTCCAGCTCCACTTTATAAATGTAGGGTACAGAACAGTCCAGCTCCACTTTATAAATGTAGGGTACAGAACAGTCCAGCTCCACTTTATAAATGTAGGTACAGAACAGTTCAGCTACACTTTATAAATGTAGGTACAGAACAGTTCAGCTACACTTTATAAATGTAGGGTACAGAACAGTCCAGCTCCACTTTATAAATGTAGAGTAGAGAACAGTCCAGCTCCACTTTATAAATGTAGGGTACATTACAGTCCAGGTCCACTTTATAAATGTAGGGTACAGAACAGTCCAGCTCCACTTTATAAATGTAGGGTACAGAACAGTCCAGCTCCACTTTATAAATGTAGGGTAAAGAACAGTCCAGCTCCACTTTATAAATGTACTGTAGGGTACAGAACAGTCCAGGTCCACTTTATAAATCTGGAGTACAGAACAGTCCAGGTCCACTTTATAAATGTAGAGTACAGAACAGTCCAGCTCCACTTTATAAATGTAGAGTACAGAACAGTCCAGCTCTACTTTATAAATGTAGAGTACAGAACAGTCCAGCTCCACTTTAAACATGTAGAGTACAGAACAGTCCAGCTCCACTTTATAAATGTAGGTACAGAACAGTCCAGGTCCACTTTAAACATGTAGAGTACAGAACAGTCCAGCTCCACTTTATAAATGTAGGTACAGAACAGTCCAGCTCCACTTTAAACATGTAGGGTACAGAACAATCCAGCTCCACTTTAAACATGTAGGGTACAGAACAGTCCAGCTCCACTTTATAAATGTAGGTACAGAACAGTCCAGCTCCACTTTATAAATGTAGGGTACAGAACAGTCCAGCTCCACTTTATAAATGTAGGGTACAGAACAGTCCAGCTCCACTTTATAAATGTAGGTACAGAACAGTTCAGCTACACTTTATAAATGTAGGGTACAGAACATTTCAGCTACACTTTATAAATGTAGGTACAGAACAGTTCAGCTACACTTTATAAATGTAGGGTACAGAACAGTCCAGCTCCACTTTATAAATGTAGGGTACAGAACAGTCCAGCTCCACTTTATAAATGTAGGTACAGAACAGTTCAGCTACACTTTATAAATGTAGGGTACAGAACAGTTCAACTACACCTTATAAATGTAGGTACAGAACAGTTCAGCTACACTTTATAAATGTAGGGTACAGAACAGTTCAGCTACACTTTATAAATGTAGGGCACAGAACAGTCCAGCTCCACTTTATAAATGTAGGGTACAGAACAGTCCAGCTCCACTTTATAAATGTAGGTACAGAACAGTTCAGCTACACTTTATAAATGTAGGGTACAGAACAGTTCAACTACACCTTATAAATGTAGGTACAGAACAGTTCAGCTACACTTTATAAATGTAGAGTACAGAACAGTCCAGCTACACTTTATAAATGTAGGGTACAGAACAGTCCAGGTCCACTTTATAAATGTAGAGTACAGAACAGTCCAGCTCTACTTTATAAATGTAGGTACAGAACAGTCCAGGTCCACTTTAAACATGTAGAGTACAGAACAGTCCAGCTCCACTTTAAACATGTAGGGTACAGAAGAATCCAGCTCCACTTTAAACATGTAGGGTACAGAACAGTCCAGCTCCACTTTATAAATGTAGGTACAGAACAGTCCAGCTCCACTTTATAAATGTAGGGTACAGAACAGTCCAGGTCCACTTTATAAATGTAGGGTACAGAACAGTCCAGGTCCACTTTATAACATGTAGGGTACAGAACAGTCCAGCTCCACTTTATAAATGTAGGTACAGAACAGTCCAGCTCCACTTTATAAATGTAGGTACAGAACAGTCCAGCTCCACTTTATAAATGTAGGTACAGAACAGTCCAACTCCACTTTATAAATGTAGGTACAGAACAGTCAAGTTCCACAATATAAATGTAGAGTACAGAAAAGACCAGCTCCACTTTATAAATGTAGGTACAGAACAGTCAAGTTCCACAATATAAATGTAGAGTACAGAAAAGACCAGCTCCACTTTATAAATGTAGAGTACAGAACAGTCCAGCTACACTTTATAAATGTAGGTACAGAACAGTTCAGCTCCACTTTATAAATGTAGGGTACAGAACAGTCCAGCTCCACTTTATAAATGTAGAGTACAGAACAGTCCAGGTCCACTTTATAAATGTAGGTACAGAACAGTCCAGGTCCACTTTATAAATGTAGGGTACAGAACAGTCCAGCTCCACTTTATAAATGTAGGGTACAGAACAGTCCAGCTCCACTTTATAAATGTAGGGTACAGAACAGTCCAGCTCCACTTTATAAATGTAGGTTACAGAACAGTCCAGCTCCACTTTATAAATGTACTGTAGGGTACAGAACAGTCCAGGTCCACTTTATAAATCTGGAGTACAGAACAGTCCAGGTCCACTTTATAAATGTAGAGTACAGAACAGTCCAGCTCCACTTTATAAATGTAGAGTACAGAACAGTCCAGCTCCACTTTAAACATGTAGAGTACAGAACAGTCCAGCTCCACTTTATAAATGTAGGTACAGAACAGTCCAGCTCCACTTTATAAATGTAGAGTACAGAACAGTCCAGCTCCACTTTATAAATGTAGGTACAGAACAGTCCAGCTCCACTTTAAACATGTAGGGTACAGAACAATCCAGCTCCACTTTAAACATGTAGGGTACAGAACAGTCCAGCTCCACTTTATAAATGTAGGTACAGAACAGTCCAGCTCCACTTTATGAATGTAGAGTACAGAACAGTCCAGGTCCACTTTAAACATGTAGGGTACAGAACAGTCCAGCTCCACTTTATAAATGTAGGTACAGAACAGTACAGCTACACTTTATAAATGTAGGTACAGAACAGTCCAGCTCCACTTTATAAATGTAGAGTACAGAACAGTCCAGCTCCACTTTATAAATGTAGGGTACAGAACAGTCCAGCTACACTTTATAAATGTAGGGTACAGAACAGTCCAGCTCCACTTTATAAATGTAGGTACAGAACAGTTCAGCTACACTTTATAAATGTAGGTACAGAACAGTTCAGCTACACTTTATAAATGTAGGGTACAGAACAGTCCAGCTCCACTTTATAAATGTAGAGTAGAGAACAGTCCAGCTCAACTTTATAAATGTAGGGTACATTACAGTCCAGGTCCACTTTATAAATGTAGGGTACAGAACAGTCCAGCTCCACTTTATAAATGTAGGGTACAGAACAGTCCAGCTCCACTTTATAAATGTAGGGTAAAGAACAGTCCAGCTCCACTTTATAAATGTACTGTAGGGTACAGAACAGTCCAGGTCCACTTTATAAATCTGGAGTACAGAACAGTCCAGGTCCACTTTATAAATGTAGAGTACAGAACAGTCCAGCTCCACTTTATAAATGTAGAGTACAGAACAGTCCAGCTCTACTTTATAAATGTAGAGTACAGAACAGTCCAGGTCCACTTTAAACATGTAGAGTACAGAACAGTCCAGCTCCACTTTATAAATGTAGGTACAGAACAGTCCAGCTCCACTTTAAACATGTAGGGTACAGAACAATCCAGCTCCACTTTAAACATGTAGGGTACAGAACAGTCCAGCTCCACTTTATAAATGTAGGTACAGAACAGTCCAGCTCCACTTTATGAACGTAGAGTACAGAACAGTCCAGCTCCACTTTAAACATGTAGGGTACAGAACAGTCCAGCTCCACTTTATAAATGTAGGTACAGAACAGTCCAGCTACACTTTATAAATGTAGGTACAGAACAGTCCAGCTCCACTTTATAAATGTAGAGTACAGAACAGTCCAGCTCCACTTTATAAATGTAGGGTACAGAACAGTCCAGCTCCACTTTATAAATGTAGGGTACAGAACAGTCCAGCTCCACTTTATAAATGTAGGTACAGAACAGTTCAGCTACACTTTATAAATGTAGGGTACAGAACATTTCAGCTACACTTTATAAATGTAGGTACAGAACAGTTCAGCTACACTTTATAAATGTAGGGCACAGAACAGTCCAGCTCCACTTTATAAATGTAGGGTACAGAACAGTCCAGCTCCACTTTATAAATGTAGGTACAGAACAGTTCAGCTACACTTTATAAATGTAGGGTACAGAACAGTTCAACTACACCTTATAAATGTAGGTACAGAACAGTTCAGCTACACTTTATAAATGTAGGGTACAGAACAGTTCAGCTCCACATTATGAATGTAGAGTACAGAACAGTCCAGCTCCACTTTATAAATGTAGGGTACAGAACAGTCCAGGTCCACTTTATAAATGTAGAGTACAGAACAGTCCAGCTCTACTTTATAAATGTAGAGTACAGAACAGTCCAGCTCCACTTTAAACATGTAGAGTACAGAACAGTCCAGCTCCACTTTATAAATGTAGGTACAGAACAGTCCAGGTCCACTTTAAACATGTAGAGTACAGAACAGTCCAGCTCCACTTTATAAATGTAGGTACAGAACAGTCCAGCTCCACTTTAAACATGTAGGGTACAGAACAATCCAGCTCCACTTTAAACATGTAGGGTACAGAACAGTCCAGCTCCACTTTATAAATGTAGGTACAGAACAGTCCAGCTCCACTTTATAAATGTAGGGTACAGAACAGTCCAGGTCCACTTTATAAATGTAGGGTACAGAACAGTCCAGCTCCACTTTATAAATGTAGGGTACAGAACAGTCCAGCTCCACTTTATAAATGTAGGTACAGAACAGTCCAGCTCCACTTTATAAATGTAGGTACAGAACAGTCCAGCTCCACTTTATAAATGTAGGTACAGAACAGTCCAGCTCCACTTTATAAATGTAGGTACAGAACAGTCCAGGTCCACTTTATAAATGTAGAGTACAGAACAGTCCAGCTCCACTTTATAAATGTAGGTACAGAACAGTCCAGTTCCACTTTATAAATGTAGAGTACAGAACAG
Source organism: Oncorhynchus clarkii lewisi (assembly GCF_045791955.1). Taxonomy (NCBI): domain Eukaryota; kingdom Metazoa; phylum Chordata; class Actinopteri; order Salmoniformes; family Salmonidae; genus Oncorhynchus; species Oncorhynchus clarkii. Next base: position 16,060,322 of record NC_092149.1, on the reverse strand, counting down.
ACCAGCTCCACTTTATAAATGTAGGGTACAGAACAGTCCAGCTACACTTTATAAATGTAGGTACAGAACAGTTCAGCTCCACTTTATAAATGTAGGGTACAGATCAGTCCAGCTCCACTTTATAAATGTAGAGTACAGAACAGTCCAGGTCCACTTTATAAATGTAGGT